>NW_024425563.1:73037663-73065679 GCF_017311325.1 Ursus maritimus | reverse complement strand
GGTTTTATAAAATCTTAAAAATTTATTTATTTATTTATTTATTTATTTATTTATTTATTTATGGATATCCAGTTGTTCCAGCATTTTTGTTGGAAAGGCTATCTTTTCTCCATTGAATTGCTGTTTTATTTCTGTTCCATTGATATATATATATATTGTTTCTCCAGTAATGTGCTATCTTGATTCTATAGCTTTATAGTGAGTATTGAAATCAAGTAGTGTAAATTTTCCAATCCTATTCTTCAGTTTTGTATTGGCTATTTTAGACCCGTTGATTTCCTTCTTCAGTTTTGTTTTTTGCTTTGTTTGTTTTGTTTTGTTTTGTTTTCTCTGTATATCCTGTACATACTGTTTTAGATTTATACCAAAGTATTTCAGTTTTTGGATGCCATTGTAAAAGGGATTGCATTTCGATTTCAAATTCCAGTTGTTTAATCCTGATATACAGGAAAGCAACTGACTTTTTATTTTGACTTTTTATCCTAAAATTTTGCACTCTTGCTTATTAGTTCCAGGAGTTTCTTTGGGGATTCTTTGGGATGTTCTATATAAACAGTCATACTGTCTTTGAATAAAAATGGTTTTATTTCTTAGTTTCCAAACTGTTTAATTTAATTTTATTTTTTATTGTTTTCTTAATGGACAAACTAGGATAATGGACAAACTAGGACCATTCAGCCTCTAATGAGTCATCAGAATTATTGACATATGGCTCCAGAGGTTTCTGCTTGAATTAAATAGATATAGCTTGTGGCTCTGAGTATATATATCCCTTTAGATGATGGGTTTTTATTTGTATTATGATTTTCAGTTTGCCCAGCTTTTTTCTTTTCAAGGATGAGAGTGATAACTTCTAATCTCTTTACATGTCATAGCTGATCCTGAAAGTCTCTTCATCATTGTTTTAAATATTTAATATGTAAAACTTCTATTGAAATTTAAATCCATTTTTAATTGTCTCAAGATTTTCTAACATTTATATATAAATGAAAAGCAAGGAAGAACTCTTAAAGTTGAAGAATGATCATACTCTAAAGTACAATGATAAGAGTTGGGATTATCCAAAATCATGTTAATAGGAAAAAAGAAGTATACATCAACAGAACAATAAAGCAATAAATATACATCTGCAATTTGTATCATGCGTGCAAGAAAGTTTCTCATCACTCTTTACTACCAAAGATTTAACAGTATCATTATTAAAATATTTAATCAGGAATGGTATGTAGACATTCCAAGCATTAAAAAAGTTATTCAAATGAAAACAACCTCATGTTTCTCATTAAATTTGAATTTAAGATTTTTTTGCAAGTTTTGTATAAATTCAAAGCTTAACTTCTCTGTTAATTCTTTATAATGTGTTTTTGTTATATGATATAAAGAACATATAATTATTTTCTTACACCAAGCTCCCTCTACTTACTCCAAAACTTTTTCCAATTTGGTTCAGTGTGTAGTGTAGGTATTATGATTTTCTCTGCGTGCCAAGAAGCAAAATTGTTTGTGGTCATTATATATTGTAGTATGCATAGACTGAAAAGTTCATAAACTCTTGGTATTCTTTTTTTTTTTTTAGTATTATTTATTTATTTATTGAGAGAAAGAGAGAGCATGAGCAGGGGGAGGGTCAGAGGGAGAAGCAGACTTCCCACTGAACAGGGAGACCTACACCAGACTTCCCACTAAGCAGGGATCCCTACACAGGACCCTGGGATCATGACCTGAGCTGAAGGCAGACATTTAACTGAGTGAGCCACCCAGGAGCCCCAACCTCTTGGCATTCTGAAAAAATATCTTTCTTTATGAGAGACCCATATCAAGAAATAACTTTTTGGGAGGTCGGTAAAGCAGTTCATCGTTTTTGGAACCGAGGATCCTGAGCATGGTGTTTTGCTTTGTTTTTGTTTTAGTTGGGGTAGGAAAGTTATGGATATGCATTTTTAAGTTCCTGTGGAGAGATTCATCCTTGATCTCATTGGCTATGGGTCCCCCTTCCCATCATTTTATTTTGTTGGCTTGACAGTAGTGTTTAGGAAGGAAAGCAAGATTTCTGACTGATGTCAGCAGTGTAGATGTCATGAGATCCTGAGTACCTTAAGGCCATTTCCTGGGTCAGGAGATAAGAGATCTCTTGTTACATAGAAAATTGGATGTTCTCTTCCCACTCCTGAGCTAGCCCATTAACATGTAAAGTGAATTGGAGCTGTGTTCCTTCCACCAGCAAGTCCAGCTTTGTAGTCCAAGCACCTCTGTCTAAGAAATATCAGTGAAGGACCAGGGGATCCTTATGTGTGGTCTTGAGTTGTTAGTGAATTTTATGACAGCTAACCCTATGTGTTGTTAGTAATATATGTATTAGTTGACAAGTTAGGACTATTAAACCTCTAGCAAGTCATCAGAATTACTGACATACGGCTCCAGAGGCATCTGCTTGAATTAAGCAGATTTAGCCTGTGTCTCTAGGTTTATTTATCTCTTTAGATGATGGGGTTTTAGTTTGTATTGTGATTTCAGTTCTCTGATGGGTCCAAAATAAGTCATTGATTTTCATTTTGCCCAGCTTTTTCTTGTTAAGGATGAGTGTGATAACTTTTAATCTCATTGCATGTCGTAGTCCTGGAAGTCTCTTCATCATTGTTTTAAATATTTTATATAGAAAATATTTTAAAGGAACTGTGTATCTTCCACATTTTCTGAACCACAGCAGCTGATGAGGTTAATTAAAAAGATTCCCTTGAAAGGTTTGATTTCCTATTTCTCTTTTCTCACTTGGGTTTCTGATGTAGTAAAGTGAAAAAGGATTCTGTGAATGATTCTCTCTTACATTCTCTATTTTTGTTACCCTGATGATTAGCACCTCACTGAAACAATCAATCATATTCAGAATCTTAGAAAGCCTTGATGACAAATCAGAACATGCAAAAGATAACAGATATTCAAATGTGAGGTATTTAAATTTGGAATATTCCTTGGTGAGAGATAATGTAGTATCTGTAGAAGCAGTCTTGATGACCAGTCCTTCATAGGTTGGGCATGATTAATAATTTAAATACATTTCTCCTGGGAAAATGGAATGCTTGATTGATTATAGCCTGTGGACATGATTCATACTTAAGAGCCTTATTTGAAGTTCACTCCAAGCCTCCCCAATATTCTTGCATTGTAGCTATGATATGATGTACTTGGAAGGAACACAGAATTAGCCTCCAAAACCACAACCTTGAAAGACTTTGATCTTTTTTTTCTTAACCATTTGACATATCTGCACATGTCCCAGTTTTCCATCATAGCTTGCTATGGACCCTTTGAATATAATGTAACAATATAACAGACCTCATTCTTCTGTCTGTAGACCTCATCATCTGAGGAGTAAATGTGGTGCAATGCTATGGCAGTTTCTTTGTTTTGTAGGGAGTTTTGAATGACATATGTTTCTCTAAGTTGTCCTCTGAGACTCTGTATTCCCGATTAGCAAGCTGGATATTAGCATCAGTTTATACAGTATATGTCTACTTTCTAAAACAGAATCTCTGTGTTTTTCCCTAATCAGAGTCTATTCATGTTATCAGATGATGTTATATTGAGTTAAACAAACAACACAGGCCAAGAAGATTTTAACAAAGTAAAGTCCTTTATTGTTATAACATTTCTTTTGGACAAATTGGTCAAAAACCTTTGGAAAAAACAAGTGAAACCAACCAACCAACCAAACAAACAAAACAATAATGCCTATAGTATGCTTAAATCTACTGAAAACACTAAGGACATTTCACCACAGAATGAAAACAAGCATTAGGATTGGCTTTTATATCCCATAAAAAATTGTGTAGGAGGCAGGCTCATCTTACTATAGCAACACTGACCAGGAAAGATTGGCCAAAAATAAATAGAAAAAGATAAAGTGATTTGGATGCAAGTGTCCTTAACTTTATTGTTTATTGCACTTAGGTTTCCATTGTGATCCAAAAACATTCTAGCCTGAGTCCTAGCATCTGTCCTTCCATGTACCCAGAGGAAGGCTATACTTCCTCCCTAGTGGAGGGGCCTCAAACAGTTACTTGCAGTCATCTAGTCTGACAGTACAAGGCAGGCAATGGAAGGCCTTTTGACTGATTGATTGATTGATTGATTGATCTATCCATTCAATCATTCATTTATCTATTTCTAATAACTGAAGGACTAAAATGAGATCTGCATACTCATTTTGAAATGAGTTCAAGACACTGCACTTAAAATTCATTTAGTTTCAGATGCTCAGGCTTGTTAAAAATATGAGGTCAAGTGATCAGCAGCAGGCCTTCTACATAACTCTTGAGAGCCTCTGTTCTTTTCAGTGTTAATGAGAGTGTGAGCTTTAGAAACAACAGCAGGGAAACAAGCCCAAATGGTTAGAAACAAAGATTAGAATTTCACAAATGCTTTGGTTGACACTGTGACATTTCTAATTGTTCTATTTATTGTGTTATACATTAGCCAGCTTATTTGAGTGGGCTCATTAGTAACAGGCTCATGCACAATCACATTGAGTGTATGAAGCTATTAGCATTACACAGATCATCTGCATGCAGCAAATGTTGCAGGAGGTTCTCACATTGCTTTTTACCTTTAATTGGAATTTAGTATGAAAAGTTCCCTATGAAGGAAGTATTTAGCCTTACCTGGACAGACCAAAGAAAACTCTGCCGATGCAATGTTTATCCTTACTATCCATCAACTCAGATTCATTTATTTATTCTATAAATACTGACAAAAATGTAGGATAATCTTTAAGATATAGAATTTAATTTTGATATATATGTATATAGGTATGTGTGTGTATATATCATGCATATAAACTTAATATAAAGGAAGTATTACAAAAGAGTGGATATGGATGAATTTTTTAATAAATGATATTGAGAAAATTTGCTCCATAGAAGCTTTAAGGTAAATTCTCATCCTATCATATGCTAAGTTCCAGATAAATTAAAGAGCTAAATATAAAATTTTAAGTCATAAAATACTGGAGAAAATATAGAAGCGTAAATAAAAATTTAAAGCATAAACTGATAGGCTTGACAATATAAATTAAAATTTTCTGTACATTACAAATATAATACATAATATTAATGAACCAGTGATATAACCCATTAGAGGAATATTTTCAATAAATATGTGAAGAGTTAATCTCAATATGTAAATAATCCTTACAAATGAATAAATTATGAGAAAAGGACTTAAGTAGACTAATTACAAAAAAGAAAATGTGAAGAAGTAAAAAATTAGTCAATATATTTATAATCAAAGATACATGGGATAATATCACTTTTCCCTCATATTTTAAATACTCATATACAATATTGAATTTTACTTTCTTCATATTCCCAGCTGACATTTATATATGCTAAATATTTGCTAGGTTATTCTTTTAAGCTCTTTGCATGTGTTTACTCAATTTAATTCTCGTGATAAACCTATGAGCTCGATATCATTGTTATGACCTCTTTATAGATAGAAAACAGGCAATAAGAGCTAATACAGGTTTCACAAAGCTAACAAATGGTGAAGCTGCAATTGGAGCTTGGGCAGTTGGTTTTGGCTTTTGTTGTTGTTGTTGTTGTTAAGGTTTTATTTATTTAATTTTAGAGAAAGAGAAAAGGGGGAGGGTCAGAGGAAGAGAGAGAACCTCAAGCAGACTCCACATTAAGTGTGGACTCTGTGGCGGGGCTTCATTCCAGGACCCTGAGATCATGACGTGAGCCAGAATCAAGTGTCAGACGCTTAACTGACTGAGCCACCCAGATGCCCCTGGCTTTTGAACTCTCAACCATGCTACTACCTTGCCTCTGTGTTCTTGTCATGGGTAAGGAGAGATAGATACCAAGTGTACTCATTGAGGTGTATGCTGATACAACCTTTCTGGAAGGCAGTCTGTGTGTAAACACACAAATGCACACACATATCATAGTTTCAAAGAACTTTAATTGCTTAATGCTAAGAAAAACCTAAATACTAGATAATGAAAATCAGAGCGTAAAATTGTCCATACAGTAGGAGACCCACATGAAGACATCAGCTGTGGATACCATAGGAAAATAAGTTTCTAGGTGATTTTTTTAAAGCACACTTTGCTATTTTTAAAAATTTCTTAGAATGACCTATATAATCTTTTAGTCCAAAATCTCTGTAAAATCCTATGTAAATGTTAAAATTAAAAAAAAATAGTAACCTACGGGCTCCTTAAACCTTACAGGGGTTACAGGTTAAAGACTCTCTGACTATAAAAGAGGGTTATCTCTTCAATACTTATCCTTCGTTTATTTGCCCACTTAAGTAGGCTGAAAATAAGAAAAAGCCTTAAGCCATGTCAGTTACATTTGACTCACTAATTTAACAAATACTGTCTGTGGGTATTCTTTGTGCTACACGTTATTTTAGGGATACTGCAGCAAACAAAAATGTATCAACTATTTTGCACTTGTGGCATTTTCATTTCAGCAGAGAAGGACAAACAATAAACAAGTATGTGATAAATAAGAAGAATAAAACAGTAATAGCACTAAAGATTTATGGAAGATGCTACATTAAGTGATATTTATGCAAAGACAAAAGGAAGTACGAGAAGAAGGTATCTAAGGAAGAACATTTCATGCAAAGAGAACAGTTAGCATGAAAGCCTGGGGTGGGAGAGCACTTGGTTTGCTGGAGAGCAGCAAGAAGGCCATATAGCACATGGGAAGTTGGGCTGGAGAATGGGGAGGAGGTTGGAGACAAATGCAGTCTGTGTAGGGCTCTATGGGGCACTGTTAGAACTTTGCATTATACCCTGAATGAGCGTAGGTTTAACCAGTGGAGGGACGTGATCTGACTTACCTTCAAAAAGCTCACTGTGAATGTTGGGCGAAGAGATGCTAGGGGCCAGGACAGAGGCACGAAGACCAGTGAAAAGACTGCTGCAGTCATCCACATGTGAAATAACTGGAACTTGAACTAGTTGCATACATAGCAGTGGATCATATGCGGAACAATCAAATTTGGGATACGTTGTGAAGGTAGACCTAATAAAATTTGCCAATGGATTGGATGTTGTGTATAAAGAAAGAGGGAGATAAAAAATGACTCTAGAGTAAGAGGGAAAAAAAGACTCTTAGAGTAAAAAAGCAAAGCTAATTTCACTTATATGATGCAACACTCCTTGCCTTTCCATATCAGTCCTGCCAATTTTTAGTCCTGCCATTTTCTGAGGTGACATGGGGAACTGCCACCTCTTTGTGATCCCCCAGCATCTTGAGTTATTCTTTTGACCAAACCGTGAGCCTCTTGGGGAAGGATATTGTCCTACTATTATTTGTATCTTCAATAGCTAGTATGGTGCCTGGCGTGTAGTAGGTGCTTCATGTAATATTTGTTGAATGGATATATTGTTCGCTTAATTGAGTGATTAATAAATGAATAAATAATTATTGGATTTTCTGTATAGTCATGACAATTTACTCTCTTTCCTTTTCAGGATAGAATAAAATTAATAAATTAAATGTGTTTATGTGTGTAATAAGGTTTCTTTTATTTCAGGCAGTCTTGGGTTTCATTTTTCAAGTTGTTTTCATAAATTACATATTCTAATCAGCATGTAATTATTAAGCTGGTCACCAGATCCTCTGGCAAGTGTCCCAGAACCACCAGCTGGGCCCTAATCAAAAATACTACTTCAGTTCAGAGGGGCACGGAGCCAGTTCAGTGGGGATGACTAAGATGTTATATGTCCCGAGTGTTGGGAGCTTCATAAATATTTCTGATAACTGCATCTGAAAACCTGTAAACTATTTTTAACTTTTTATTTCTTTCTTTTTTTTTATTAGCCCTGACACCTGACAATTCTTCCTTTATAGATAAGTAGACCCCCATTCTGCATTTCTTCATTCTCGTGTATCCAAGCAATTATAACCTCAAGCCCAGATTTCTGTGGTTTTCTTCTGATATCTTACCAGCCATGAGAGGCTCCTGCCTTTCTTCTGCTTTCCATCTTATTTACCACTTGGATGATTCTTCCTGAGGATTCATTATGTCATTCTTCTTGGAAAGTACTTAAGAAATCTCCCCTTTAACCAAAAGCTACTGCCCAGATTCCTCAGCCTGATTTGCCAGGTGTCTTCAGTTCTGACCAGTATTTATGGAATGGCTCCCTGTGCAAGACATGACACTCTGTCACCTTGCCTCTGTTCTCCCGCCGTATCGCTCACCCTCCCCTCCCTAGGTAGAGAATCCTCTGTGCTGTTTCCCCTTCTCTCAGCATGCAACTACCTGTTTAATTCTCATTTCTGTCTTTCATCTGACAATGAGCAGTAACTCCTTATTGTCAGTGGGAAAGCTGCATCACCCGTCCGTCCCTATCTGAGAACCGCCTCTTGCCACCACCAGGCAGCTCTAGCTGTGCTCCAGCTCTTCCCCACGGAGCACTCTCTTTCGAAGTAACGCTGTACTGCAGGCATTTCAAACCTTGGAAACATTTTATAGTATTGTAAAACTCTTCACATTTTCATAGGAATTTTCTATTTCCAACTAGACTGTAACTCCCTTGTAGGCAGAGAGTATGTATCTTCTTTTCTTTATATCCCGAATTTTTCAGTTATCTCACGTAGTTTCTTATACTGTGAATTGTTAATAAGTGCATATTGCCTTGATCTAATAAGTATCACAGTAGGTGTTAAACACCTTTTTAAAAAATTTTAAATATTTTTAAAAGATTTTATTTATTTGAGAGCATGAGCATGGGGGAGGGGCAAAGAGAGAGGGAGAAGCCGACCCCCTGCTAAGCAGGGAGCCAGATGAGATGGGGAGGGGGTGGCTCTACCCCAGGACCTGATCCTCAGTTACGACCTGAGCCAAAGGCAGATGCTTAAGCGACTGAGCCACCCAGGTGCACCATACATCTTTTATATCAAATTCTATATAACACTCAGGAGCCGCTTGTGACTTGCAGGGTTGGGAATTCGCAGCCACTACACATGCATTCACTTGTGACCGCAGTGTTTATTTTCATTGAGCTGCTTGTTCTTGATTTAATCTTAGCCTGCAATGTAAACTTTATAAATTATATACAAATGCATTCATTTGTGGTATCTGTTGTCCGTTTGTGACATCTGTGTTGCTTTGCTGAGTCAGTATAGCATGGTAATGGGAAAACAGATCTTGGAGTCAGTCAGACTGGAAGTAAAATCCCAGATTCACATTTTTTTTTTCAGTCTAGGGAAAGGTAATATCATTTCTCTAGTCCTCTGTTTTCTTTTCAGTACAATAGTACAGATAATACTAATACTTTGTAAGATTGTAATGAAACATGTATGTAAGGCACTTAAAATAGTACTTGCGAGTAAGTCCTCGATAAATTTTAGAAATTATTATTATTACTAGCATTACCATCATCATGTTTATTATTGTTATTAAGGTACAGCAAGGCCTTATTTATTCAAAGACTCTATTATGATAATACCAGTCATATTAAAAATGTAAGCAAGAGAGGAAAAATTGAGGGCTAGGACCTCCAACAAAGTACCTGTTAAAAAACTTTTTTTAAATACTTTATGCCTTTGTAAAGTAGGACCACTCTAGCCTTCCATGTTGTGTGTAAAATAGGTAGAATAGAAGCCACTAATTCATCCTGTCAGTACTGAGATACACAGATTAGTTAAAAATAAACCAAAATAATAGAATAAAAGTATAAAATTTAAGAAAAATTAGGAAAATTTGGGGCCACTTAGTTTAAGGTATGTAGCCTCATGTATCACAAAATAAAATCTTGAGGATCTCATTTATTGTACCAAAATCATATAATTCATTCACATTGCCAGAAATTAGCAAAAAAAGGTAAAATTATTTATGATAAACCCTGTTGAAGAAAATAAATAAAAGAGAGTAGATATTTCTGTATAAGAACATTGTATTAACTTCGAGAACCTATAGCCTATCCGATTGAAACTAACATTTCTCACACAATTGTGTATCACTGCCTCCTAAAATACTGCTAAAATGGTAGTAATAGGACTTTTAAAATGGTGTAAGGTACATGGACAGAGGATTTGGAGAGGAGAGAGAAGAAAGTAATAAAAATCGTATTAGCTGGAAAGCAGATAAAGTGCAAATGACCTCGCAGATGCAAGAATGCTGAATTCTGTATCAGCAGTGGTGAGGTCACTGACTTAAAAATAACATTTCCCAAGAGGCTCAGGCTTTGGTTACTTCTTGTTACAGACAGAGACAGAGATAAAGGAGGGGCTAAAATGATTAGTCGAAAGATTCTTTAACAGAAGGTGGGTTCACAAGATCCCTTCTCCCATTCCAGTGCTGGACTCACTACTCCTCTCCAACTCTTGCAGAACAAAGTCGTTTTAGTCTCTTGAGATAGTAGAACAAAGAATTTCTGCATTGTCTAAGACCTCCAGTTTTCTTCTACTCTAGTCGAGAACATTGGCAGACAGATTTACCCTTCCAGGCAGGAGAAGGACAATACTCCAGTGCTGGCTTGGGTCAACCAAAGGAGAGATACCCTTACAAAATGACTGACCTCGTTACCTTACAGAAAATTTAGTGACCAACAAACAGAAGGACCCAGTCATCTTTCTAGTGCTTCAAAATTAAATATGAAAGAGAGAAAGTCAAAAACAGTAGTTGTAAGGACACAGTATCAGGGAGGAAAAAATAAAACCACTTTGCCCCCATTATTACTATATGCAATGAGGTGAAAGATGACAGAGTCTGTAAATAAGACCTTTATTCATGGAGAAGTAAAACAAGGATAATTCAGGGAACAAAAGAGCTCTAGAAATTTTCAATATTCAGTAAAAACTAAAACTTCAAAGAATTGCAAGATAAAATTGAAGAACTTTCCAGGACTTTTTTTTTTTTTTTTTTAAAGATGAGGAGTAGAAGAGCACTATAAAGAGAACTGTAAAGAAAATACAAGACTATTCCAGGAAGCCCAGCATTTGTGAAATAGGATTTCTAGAAAGGGGGAAAAAGAAATGGAGGAAAGGAAATCATTAACAAATTCAAGTAGATTTTCTAGAATAGGAGTATGAGACTGCAGAATTTTCTATTAGTTTCCTAACTGAATGGATGACAACCACAACCACATAACTGACATTCCAGCGCACTAAGGGGAAAAAATAAGAATTAAAAAAAAAGTGAAGATCCTGAAACTTTCCAGAGAGAAAAATAAATTTAATACAGTATCTAATATAAAGCATTCACTGTCTTGGAGGCCCAGTTGGAAGCCAAAAAACACTGGAGAATGTCTTCAAAATTCTAAGGAAAATATTTCTCAGGAGACCATTGAAAGACGTGTTCCACGAAAAAGAGGGTAGGAGAAAGAGAAGGATCCATAGAACTGGAATGCCAACCCAAGGGAAAGGAGGAGAAAATTGTCAGGATGATGGTGAAGGGAAATCCTGTTATATATTGGATTCCCTCAGAGCAAGAACTTAGTAATGGTTTATGTGGGAGATAATCGCAGAGGAGCAGGAGTGAGGGAATGGGGAAGTGAGAAAAAGAAATAAGAACAGCCAATGTGAAAATACTCTTATTAGGGTTACAGTGAGCAACTAAGACTCAGTTCCAGAGGACCACTGTGAGAAGCATCTATAGTGGCCCCAAGGATTTTTTCCCTTGCAAGAGAGGAGGCTGCACCTCTCATTCAGTGGCTACCATCCCAGTTGTTTGCTCTTACCCTTGGAAGGTTACTCCTTCTCACTTCTGGGCCACGTTTGGGGGTAGGCTAGGCACCAAGTGGGAGGGCAAAAAGTCATACAAAGAGAGCTTGAGGTGGGAGGGATGCCAGAACAAAGTCAGTCTGAGATCACAGGGCACAGTCTACTCCAGCTGCAGCTGAAATCAGAGAAGTGGAGATAATTTGAGGTGAGAAAGCACAGATGGCTGCTGAAGGTCCCTAACTTTCATGCCTACAGAGCTGTTCTCTGAGATTGCAAGTCCTGATTCTTCAGAAGAGTTACTCAACAAAGTGAACTGGAGAGACTCTCTTGTTTTTTTAACATAATTAAGACAGGTGAGGGGAGAGCGTGGGCTTAGATTAATGGATAAAAGAATAGAATACTCAATAATAGGGGGGAAAGTACATTATTAGCTGCAAGGAAGACTATTATTGAGCAATAAAGGAAAGTTATCATAGTTTGTTAGGTGCCTCAATAGTATCATTTATGTGGTAGTAATAATACAAATGTGAAATACTGAGCTAACCAAGATGATGATAAAACTACTTTAAAAAATTAGAAATAGCAACGTAGTATAGTATTTACAAATGTGGAATACATCAGGAAGCAATATGAAAATGTTCCTTTTTCTGCATGGTAGAGACTTTCTAAACAATAGAAATCAATATTCTATAAAGAGAGAGAATGTCTCTTCTTCCCCCCAGACCCATTGGTTTTTCACACCCCTAAGGCTGTAGGACCCATAACTACGTGTCCTTCAAGTAGCCATCTGCTCCCATTCAAAGGGTAATAGCTTGATAAAACCTTTACCAGAGCCAAATACTTAACACTTGAGGGTAGATACCTTCTCCTGTTCCTCTAAGAAAGGCTTTCCATCTCTGTCTCTGTGTCTCTTACTGCAGGGGGGAGGGGCAGATGGGACAGCTCCTGTATAATCTCCCAATTTCATAATTTCTGAAATCAGAAACACTGACCCCTTGAATGTGAAGTGAAGGGAGACCCGATTTTATATTGGGTTTCCTCAAAACGGCCTGCAACAAAAACTCGAGAAATAATTGCCCTGTGGATAAAATGCGGTGTGGAGAACTAAGGGAGGGTATTAGGAGTAAACAGTTGGTCTGCCTCTGATACAGAAACCTAATGTTACCATTAATATAAAATAAATGCATGTAGATATAAAACCTTACCAGATTTACATACTAATGAATCATCTGAAAAAAATTGAATTTGGTTATTTCAAGATTGGGAGAAAGGGATGGAGTCAAGCAGGGACCTGCTGTTTCTTACGAGAAGCCTTGGATAATCTATTTAACTCTTGAAAATATGTGCATGTGTAAGGTTGATATTAGTAAACTTTGAATTAAAATTTTAAATGATCACCTGTAAATGCCATTATCCCCCAAGAAGGGAAACTATTTTGCATTATTCAAATGATTATATTAACCTTAAAATTTGCATGAGTACAATATCTTCACATAACAGTTTGGTTTTCATTTACAGAATTGTTTGCTATACTCTTACTAAGTAAAAGCTGTATTAACCTATGCTATACACCTGTGGTTCGACTCATGAATTCGAGAGGTACATGGTTAAAAAGGCTGGGTTCATACTGTAATTATTTAAGTATGGCTACAAATGGCCTTCAAAGAGTGCCTTGGGATTTTTTCATTTTCCCTGGGTCAATACCTCTCCTCTCCAGGACCTTTTGCTACAAATGTAATTGCAGTTTATCAAGGCAGTTAGTCATACACAAAAGATTTCTGAGATGCCAGTTTGAGAAGGTCTGCACAATATTTTTCTATCTGCTATCAGCTATAAAACTTGGTGACACAAAGGTTTTATCCTCGTCCCACATTTTTTCTTCTTAACCTTGAACAGTACTTCTTTGTGTATTACGGTTATCTCAATAACTTTTGTTGAAAAACAGATGAAAATGGTCTAAGGAATGATTACTACATTTTGATATTAATGTGAAATTTGCCATTTCAAAGAGGGAGAATGCTAAATAAGACATAATGTGAATTTCCTAAACATGTTGCAGATCTGAAGTTATTACCTAAACAGAACGTATTGCTTCTTGTATGAATGCTATTTTTTCCTGTAATCCAGAATTTGATAGACTTTATTTAAAGGGTCTTGGAAACTAAAGTTTTGGACAGTTTCATTCAATGATATATTCTTTTCTACATAATTTAATAATATCTTTAAATATTTATAATTTATATTCCCACTTGGTAGCTTGTCATTAAAATTCTTCTGAGAAAAATTCATTTTAAAACATAATATTATCATTATTTATTTGTCAGATGGAGAGGGAGGATAATGGCTAGCAAGGAAAGTGGGATAAAGTAACTTTTAAAAATAAACTTTTTATTTGGGGATAATTTAAGATTTACAGAGAGTTGCTAAAAACCCTCATCCAGTTTCAGCTTCCCCAGTGTTACCGGCTTCTATTGTCACCTGCATTTGTCAAAACTAAGGAACTAGCATTAGGACATTATTTTTAATTAAATACTTCACTTTATTTGGATTTTATCACTTTTTAAATTAATGCCTTTTTTTCTCTTCCACAATCTAGTCTAGTCTGTCATATCCCATTTAGTCATCTTATTTCTTAGTGTCTCTGATCTTTGATAGTTTTTCAGCTTTTTCTTGTATTCAGTGACCTTGACAGTTTTGACAGTGCCAGTCCAGTATTTTGTAGAGTTTCCTTCAATATGGGTTTGTCTGATACATTTTTCACCATTAGGCTTGGATTGTGAGCTTTTAGAAAATATATAGATGATGTGCCTTTTTCATCACTTTTTGTCAGGGCTGGATGACAACCAACTTGAGAGTAGGGATGACTTCATGGGTATATGACCTAAGCAGCTACACAGGACTCCACAATCAGAAGGACCCTATGCCTAGCTTAATGCTTTACTGTTAACATCTTGACATTCTTAATTTTATATTTGAATTTGTGATTTCTAAGAGAATGATGGGAGCATACACACAAGATAACATGTGTAGTGTTCTTGCTTCTCCATTCTCATTTAGTGTTCACCATGCCCCATGAATACAGAATTGCAGCGGATAAACGATTCATGGGAGTTCAGCAAGACTCAGAGTACACAACAAGCATGTTTCTTTGATAATTAAGTGGGGCTGCTTGTAACCAGAGAGGCCACTGCTCTGTTTGTACCAGAACTTGCTTCATAGATAGAAGGCAATGTAATAAAATGACCAAAGGACTCCACTGTATCCTTCCTTACTTGTGTTACTTCCATATAGTAACCAACCACTTCAAATGGGAGGAACCTCATAACCAACCCTTATGCATATATGTAACTTTTGAGACAGGAGGAGGATATTTTAGAGAAAGTGAAATATATAATGACCATTAGGTAAATAATTTGCACCCTGAATCTTCACCTACACAAGAAACAGTGGCTTGGAGAAATATATATTACAGAGAACCAAGACAGAGTATTATATTTCATGACAGAAGTTTACTCTTCCTTGACAGGAGAATGCAATATGGACATTTCTACCCACATTTTTCATCAATCATTTGGGGAAATCCCAGCTAATCCTATTGATTTCCAGACCCCCTTTTCAGATATTTATGGGCAGTATAGAGTTGTATAAATATTTCTAATATTAATTTATAACATGTGTTAATCAGTATTTAAATAATTATCAAAATTTTAAATTAATTTGATTTAATTATGTGTACAATGATTTGCTTAATATTTATATAAAATTAATATTTATATTATAATTAAAATAATTTAACTGTATTTAATATAATTTATTTAATGTTTATGTTTATATCTGAATGCCTGGTCAGGTGTTATGCATATTGTTTTTTAGGCTATACTTTAGGCAAATCTTCCTTAAGCTTTATATCAGTATCTCCAAGGTCATGAGTACAAATCAACATAGCATTATGAAGTTTATGAATCAGCTTGATCCTTTAATTTTAGAATTTGAATATTTTTGAAAAAAAAAGATAGCAGAATGCATCTCAAGATCAAATTGGAGCTTAATAAAGAACTAAATCAACTCCTCAAATTTATAGCCATCAGTTAGCAATCACCCTGAAAGTAATCTGTCTGGAAAAATTCAAAAATGGACTGATCTGAAACAAAAGATTACCCTTGTCATGTATTCAGTGGTGCCTCCTGCCCCACACCTCACTTCATATGTTGAAGTCCTAACCTTCCATACCTCAGAAAGTGAACTTACTTGAAAATGAGGTCTCTGTAGATGTAACTACTTAGGATGAGGGCGTAGTGAAGTAGGGTGGGTCCTTAAGTCAGTATGACCAGTGTTCTTATAAAAAGGGAAAATTTGAACAAATTGAGGTACACTGGGAGAGTACCAAGTGAAGATGAAGGCTGAGTTTGGGAATGTCAAAGATTGCTAGCAAGACACCAGAAGTCTTCAGAAGGAATTAACCTTGCAGAAACCTTGATCTCAGATAAGCCAAGAAGAATTTCCCTATTTTAAGATCAGTTGATTAGCAACCTTAATGCCATCTACAACATCAATTCCCTTCTGCTATATAACAGGTTCCTGGTATTAGGATGTGTACATCTTTGAGAGGGACATTATTCTGCCTACCACAAAGTCAAAGGAGGAAATAATAAGGATAAAAAGCTAACGAGGTCAAGAATAGAAAAACAGTGGACCTAGTTAATAATTCAAAAATCTTATTTTTTCAAAAAGTAACCAAAAAAGACATATCACTCATTAACTTGACAAAGAAAGAAAGGAAGTATGAAGGTAGAAACTAAGACAAAATAGAGAGGTAAGCATTATATCAGAAGAAAGTTTTTTAAAAATCATAAGATTACATTCCAAGCATCTATGAAAAAAGAATTGAAAATGTAGATGAAATGGACAATTTCCTAAAGACATTCTGATTACCAAAATTCACTGAATTAAAATAATAGCAAGCAAACCTTACATGCAGAACATGATTTCTAAATATCATTTCCCGATAAAAGGGATGAGGGCTCCTTGAAGATTTTTAGTATGAATGATGTAAGTTATAAGATCATTCTGGAACATTTTGTATTTTCAGAAAATAAAAAAGGACTGAAAAATAATGAGGGAATGTGTATAGGATGAATTTTCTAACTTCCAATGCCCAAATCTGGGACAAGTTGAGAAAAAAAATCTAGATTGTAACTCAGAAGAAAATACATATACATAAATCCATACAGGTGTAAATAAATGACTGAATGAATAAATAAAGGGACATTTTTATAGTAGAATATAATTAATAAATGTAGATGAAATGATGGAAATAGAAAACCACCATTAGACAAACACTGTAGTAATAATACTAACAGAATCAAAAGTGAATGCTCAAATTAGTGGCCAAAATAGGATGAGGAACAGGAAATTTGCATGAACCTGAAACATCTTCTCACAAGATTCTTAAAAATATAAAAATGAAAAGGGATAGTTTACAATGCAGAAACATGAGAGCCACCATCTCAACTAAGTGATCAATGTTAACATCATTGATAATAAATCATACCAGCGTCATTTACCACTTGATATTGTTAAAGAAGGGCCAAACATGATTTCTGTCTGTTTTGTTTTTGGCAAAAATAAGTGACCTTATTCTAATCATGAGAAAATATTACACAGTTAAATTGAGGGGAATTTTACAAAATAAGTGGCCAGTACTTAACAATAGGGTCAGTGTCACACAGAAAACAAACAAACAAACAAGGTTAAGCAAGATGAGACAACAATTAATTGAAATCTGAGATCATGAATTGAATCCTGTACCAGAAAAAAAGAACATTAGTAGGAAAAATGAAAGCCAGTTAAGAATAGAGCTGTGTATTCGTTGTTAGTTTTGTATAAGATTGATTTCCTGTTCTTTCATAAATATTCTCTGGTTTTGTATGGTATTAACATTATGGATGGGGAAGGAAACTCTACTCTTTTTACATTTTTTTCCTGTATATCTAAAAGTATTTCAAAATAAGAATTTTTGAAAGGTGTGGAAAAGATGTACTATGCAAACTCTAATAAAAAGAAAGCTGGAGGACTATATTTATATAAGACTAAGTAGACTTCAGAACAAGAATATTACTAGAGATAAAAGGAGAATAATTCACCAAGTGGACTAATTCACCAAAAAGACATAATAACACTACACGTGTTTGCACCTGACAATAACACTTCAAACTACATGAAGCAAAACTGATAGCACTGACCGGGGAAAATAAACAAATCCACAATTATACTTGGAGGATGTAATATTCCTTTTTCTGTAACCAGTAGATCACATAGACAGAAAATAACTAAGGACATAGAAAAATACTATCAATCAACTTAACCTAACCAACTAACCAAACTAACTATCAATCAACTAAACCCAGTATTTATAGAATAACAAATATCGAGAGAACACAGACTCTTTTCAAATATATGATGGAATGTTAAACAAGATGGACCATATTATAAACTTCTAAAAATAGTTATGAAAGGATTATAATCTTACAAAATATGACCTATGACTGTAATGGAATTATACTAGGAGAAAAAGGGAACTTCTTCAACCTGAAAAAAGAGCCTCTACAAAAGCCATGCAGCTAACATCATATTTGGTTGTGAATGTTTTCCACCCAAGATTGGGAATAAAGCAGGAATGTCTTCTTTCACCATTTCTATTCATGTCCCATAGTGCTCCTAGCCAGTGTCATAAAGCAAGAAGGAGAAACAAAGGACATACCAATTGGAAAGGAAGAAATCAAACTATCTTTGCAGACAATGTGATCGTTGAGTAGAAAATTCCAAAGGATGTTGAAAAAAGCTACTACAACTAATTAGTGACTTGGGCAGGGTCACAAGATATAAGCACAATAGGCAAAAATCAAATCTATATACTAGCAATGAACAATGGAAAAATGAAATAAAAAATACTATTTACAATTGTGCCAAAACATAAAATATGGATAAAATTTATCAAAATATGTGAAATATTATATACTAAAATGTATAAAGCTTTAATCATAGCCATCAAAGAAGACTTGAGTAAATGAACAAATTATCATGTTCCTGGACTGAGAATTCATTATTACTAATATATCAGTTGTCCCCAAACTGATCTGTAGATTCAATGCAATCCCAATCCCAAAGAAGAACAAGTAGTTTGCACTTGATTTCAATACTTACTAGAAAGCAACAGTAATAAAGAGAATGTGGTATTAGTAAAAAGATAGACACAATGGAAGAGATTAGAATATCCGGAAATAGACCCACACCAATATGGTCAATTAACTTTGACAAATTTCCAAGACAATTCAGTGCAGAAGGAATGGTCTTTTAATAAATTGTGCTGAAGCAATCTGACATCCATATGCAAAAATATTGAACCTTAACCTATACCTCACACCCACACACAAAAAGTAACTCAAAATGATCGTAGAACTATATGTAAAAATTAAGTTATAAAATTTCTAGAAGAAAACATGAGAAAATCATTGTGACTTCAGATTTGGCAAAGATTTTTTGGATAGAACACACATACACAAAAACACCATAAAAGAAAATGATAAACTGGACATCAAGATTAAAAGCATCTGCTGTTCTAATTCCTTTATTAAGAAATTAAGACAAGCCACAGACTGGAAGGAAATAGTTGCAAAACACACATCTAAGATCTGATACCTGAAATACATGAAGAACTCTCACAGCTCCATAAAAAGTAAATGACAGAGGACCTCGAATTTGAACATATATTTATCAGAGAAGAATTACAGATGGCCAATAAGTACATGAAAAGATTACCAATGTTATTAATCAATAGGAAATGCTAACTAAATCCATTATTCAAAAACACAGTACCTCTATTAGAATTGTGAAAGGAAGGGAGGGAGGAAAGGGCAAGGAAGGGAAATAAAGAAAAGCAAAGGAAAATAAGAGGAAAAAGATATAACTGATAGCAGCTGAAACCCTGATACATTGCTGTTAAGAATGCAAAGTAGTGAAACCACTCTAGAAAACAGTCTGGCAGTTTCTCATAAAACTGAATATACATTTACTGTATGACCCAGCTATTCCTCTCCTAGGTAATTACTAAAGGAAAATGAATATATTCACACAAAAACTTTTACGTGAATATTTATAGCAGCTTTATTCACTATTTGCCCAGTTACGGAAACAACACAAATGTCCTTCAACTGGTGAATGTATATGCCATAAAACAGATACTACACAACCCCAGAAATGAATGAACTAATCATCCATATAACAACATGGATAGCTTTTAAAAGCTTTATGCTAAATTATAGAAGCAAGGGTAGAGCTAAGCAAAATAAGTCAACCATAGAAAGATACATACCATATGATTTCACTCATCAGAAACAAAATAAATGTGTATAAGGGGAAAAAAAGAGAAAGAGAGGCAAACCAAGAAACAGATTCTTAACTATAGAGAAAAAACTAATGTTTACCAGAGGGGAGGTGGATAGGGGTATGGGTGAAATAGGTGATGGGGATGAAGGAGGGCACTTGCTGTGATGAGCACAGGGTGATGTATGGAGTTGTTGAATCACTATATTATAATACACCTGGAACTAATATAACAATGTATGTTAACTAACTGGAATTTAAATAAAAACTTTAAGGAAAGGATAAAGAAAACTTGGTAGGGGTAAAATCAGATCAGAGGATGGAGGTGGGTTAATAATTGACTAAGAACAGCAACTTTTGGTGGTGATAGAACCATTTTATGTTTGGATTGTGGTGGCAGCAACATGACTATTTATGGTTGTCCAAATTCATAGAACTGTACACCTAAAAGGGTGAGTTTTATTGTATATAAATTATTTCTCAGCAAACCTTAAAAATAATAAAAGATGGGCAAAGATATACTAGGTGAATACAAATCAAAAGAAAGCAGGGCTTACAATCATACCTTTCAAGGCAGAAGTCAGACCAAAAATCGTCAGAGATAGATAAGTATATTTTATAATCTTTAAGGCTACAAATCACGATAAATTTAAGAGTTATTAATATTTATGTGTACACTAACCCAGCAAAAATTCATAAAGCATAAAATGTAAGAGATTCAAAGGAGAATATACAGGGACACACTTATAAAACAAAAGAATAATAGCAATAAACCACCCACCCAGAAAATGAAAATCAAGTAGGTTGTTCAACTTACAAAGGAAAGAAAAAAGAACGTTAAAAACCTTTGGGTCAAATTTAAAAAATAAAATTACAAAATTCTTTCACAATGATGGAGTATGACATACAAAAGTCTATGGGACAACAGTAGAATAACTACAAAAGAAAAAAGTAGAGTACAAATGCCTATAAAGTAAGACAAAAAAGAAAATAGATTAATTAAACACTCAGCTCAATAAACTAGAAAAAGAGTAAACTAAAAGAGAGTAGAATTAGTAAAGATAAAACAGAAGTTGATGAGTTGAAAAAACATAAAAACAATGGAACTAATGAATAAATGTGAAAGCTAATTTCCTTGGGAGAAAAATATACAAAATAAACTACCAGCTAGAATCCAGAAAAAAAAAAAAAAAGACAACAAGGGAAGGCAAACATTAAAATCCATACTGTGGCAGAATTTTCAAAACCACTTCATTTCTAAAATTAAAAAAAAAAAAAACGAGTTGCAAGGAAAAAGTGGAAACCAGATGGGAAGTGACTAGGGATTAAATGAGACATATTAACCATTTAAAGCGCATGGACTTTGTTTGGATACTGCTTTAAGCAACCAACCAGACAAACAAACAGAAATGGGGAAATGATAAAATTGGGACTTCTGAATGCTGACCAGAACACTGAGTAAGAAATTCTTTACTTTTAAGTATGATAATAGTATTTAAACTAAACGTTAAAATGAGTCCTGGCTTTCTGAGTTAAACACTGAAATGTTTATGCATGAAATGATATAGGGTATTTAAAAAATAATCCCATATTGTGAATTGAAGAGAGGGAAGCAAGTGGAATTGCAGATGAAACAAGAATTCCTGGGGACACCTGGGCGCCACAGTCGATTAAGCCACCAACTCTTGGTTTGGGCTCTGGTCCCGAGATCGAGCCCTGCGTGGAGCTCCCAGTGGGGCTCTGCACTCAGCATGGAGTCTGCTTAAGACTTTCTCACCCTTTCCCTCTACCCCTCACCTTCCATGTTCTTTCTCTTGCTCTCAAATAAATAAATAAATCTTAAAAAAATAAAATAATTCCTGAGTTGATGAAGTTGCTGACACTAGATGGTAGCTACATGTGGGTTCATTTTGTTCTTCTTTCTATTTTGTATATGCTTAAAAATTTTCATAATAAGTTTAGAGTTTCACAGAATTTATAACTATTACTATGCTGGTTTAAGCATTCTATGTGAATATGGAGGATTGGGAATGTCCACCAATTGGGGAGGCAGAATACACAGATTCCCCCACACCTAGTTTTATGCCAAAAAAGGTGAATTGACCATATTCAGTGACATAGATAAATCTCATAAGCCTAATATGGAGCAAAATAAATGGTACACAAGAGCATACACTCTACGATTCCATTTATATAAACTTCAGAACACCAAAATCCGTGGTTTAAAGGTTTGAATAGTGGTTCTTCGAGGAGTAGTGACCAGAACAGTTATTCACAAGAGGCTATTTATTGCACAGGCAGATTCAATTTGTGGCATTTCTTTGAGTTATATACTAATAACTTGTGTATGTCTCTGTATACATGTTATATTTCAATAAAAAGATTTAAAAAATGCCTGAGGTGGGAGCAGGTGTTCTAAGATCTCTCATAGCCTCCCTTGGCATTGATTTCATCTAATTGTAATTTTATTACTTCATTTGAAGCAGGTTCAATGGACAGGTCCCCCTCTGCTCTTTAATCACAGCATTTAAAAGCAGCCTAGTGCCATTTTTGGCAAATTGCTTCTAAGAGGAACTTTGCAAGCTTATTAAAAAATGCTAAATTTATTTTTTGAGAAATTTATGCAAATTGGTAAATATACTTGAGAAAGTAATTAACACAAAGAATTTGTTATTTCTATTTTTTCAAGATAGAGGGAAGCAGTGAATGCATTCTAGGTGTTAAGGAGACTTGAAGTCTTAGAAGGGAAATTGACCAAGAATCTTATTGAATTGAATATATGGTACATAGGGAAAAACTGTGAGCCATGAAATTCCTGTCCTCAACGGGTGAAGCTGTCATCAGATGAGAAAGGAGAAGCTTCAGAATTCCCTATTTAGAAAGCAAAATCTTGGCATCAAATCAGTAAAATCAACATATTTTTAGAAGAAACCTATATAAAACAAACTCAAACATCAATAGTCTCTCTTGAAAAACAAAAGCACAGTATGCAGACCAAATTAGATGTTTGGCTTCTCCAAACTTTAGGATTAGTAAAGAAAGCCTGTGCCTGATGTCACTTCAGATTTGCAGCCATGTAGCACCATGAAAACACATTGGTTCACAACAGTTAAAAAATTTCTCTTTATCAAATGATGGCAATGATCACGCACTGAAAAGTAAAAGACACAAGGAGTATTATCAGAAAAGATTATTGACCCAGATCCAGTCATTCAAGAAACTGGACAGTGGATAAACTTCCCTGAGTTTCCAGCACATTTTCAGATTCATTGCTATTATTCAACTAAATGTAATTTTCACTTTTTGGTATCTGATTAATTTCTATTCTTTATTCTTTTCCCCTGAGAAAACCTTGCAATTTATTGAAAATCTTAGCCAGTTACATTATTAAAAATTTCAAAAAGAGATGATGAATTTATTCTTAATTTTTTTTGTCCTTTAGCTTAGAAACATTTTTGATCACCCTATATGATATTGATACTTTTCCTATAACTGAATACAATCCTGTTTGTTTACATATTTAAAAAATTAATTTGGATCCATGTTTTTCTCCACTCGTATGTCTGTCATTGCTATTGCTTTTTCATTGAGCAGAAAAAATTCAAACACTTGCTTTTCATGTTTTCCCTGATTTTGCAGCTTGCTATACCATAGGGAACTCTCTCAATATTTTTCCTATGTCTGCCACCTTTCATATTTATTACTAAAGCAGAAAATCATAAGCAATTTTATGTCCTTATATACTGCTGACTGTCCACCTCCGCCCAACACAATGACATCCCTGTTGTCTCACATTTCACTTGAAAGCCATTTCTAGAATCAAGGATATCTGGGAGGAGTGGCTTCAGGAGAACAGGGAATAATAGTTTTTGAGTGTCTATGAGTCAGATGATATGATGGTCATTTTATACCTGGCATCTCATTTTATCTGCAGGGCCTCATTATTGCACAGAAGAGAAATTCTGTATCTCAGAGAGATTAAGTAAACTGTCCAAGATCAAACTCAAACTTCCCTCACTACAAAGCCAAGAGGTACAAAGATCTTGAATGAGAAAAATCAAGTGAATTCTAGATGCTCCTATAAATAATTTCTGAATCTGGTCAACCCATCCTTTCCTATCCTGGTGTTCATTGACATCTGGTGCTTTGGGAGAATGTAGAGGATTGCAGGCAGGTAGGTATAGAATTATCAGTTCCATTTGGGGAACTACAATATAAGGAAATGACTCATTACGAAGTAGGGAAGGAAGAGTCTTTCTGAACACACCTCCTTCAGAAATATGGTCTCCTAAGTGCACTGAATTCTCCTTTCCTAAATATTTTTAGCAACTACTGTCTAAACTAAAATCTTAGCACTGGTCTAGTTCAAGTGTGTATTTGTCTTGTCTCACGAGAAAAAAAAAAAACAGTTCCTTGAAGGAAGCCATCTTGAAAATATCTTTTTTTTAGTATCCTCAAATTCCCAAGAGGAAAGTTAACTAAATAAAATTGAGTTTTGTTGAACTAAATTGTCTTGGGTTGCAACTGCTGTTTTGATTTTCACCTGTCTCTCTGTTCTCTGTTGTGGGCTGCAGCGACATTTTACAACCTCACTGAAATGATGTTATGCTGGAAGCAGTTGTAATGTCTGCAGGGATAAGGCACGACTTTCCTGCAGGTTTTGGGAGGTGTTTCCTGCGGTTCACAAGGAAGCATTTTAAAATTAAAACTTTTGGCTTGCCGGTGAATGTTCTTCATGATCTGACCCTGTTTTGTCAAAAACTATGAAGGTTCTGAGATATTCTCCCTTGTGTGCGTATGTGTATACCTGAATACTGCATATCTACGTATATGTGTGTGTATAAACCTATATACGAGTATGTGTGTCTATATATATGTTAGTACAGAAATACAAGGCATCTGGGTGAAGGAAAATAGTTCTGTATTGATGCTCACAACCAGATCAACAGTAACATTGTAGCATTGCTTCCCCAAAGCTACACTGTAGGCAACATAACTCCTATGGACACTTTCAAGGCAAGTGATGAGTTTCTGTAGAGGAGACATGGAGAAAAATGGCTATGTTCAGGGGAAAGACAGCTGCTCCTTTCCCCTTCTGAAAGGAGAGAAAACAAATAAACAAACAAACCCTTGTCTTTAAATGAGATGGAAAGGATTCTGAGTTGTCACAACCTCTTAGAATGTAAACACATCTTTCCAAGGAACATGTAAACCCTGGACTCCACAGCTTTTATGACTTAAGGATGTATCCAAATTCTGGGCTTCATCCCTTTTGAATTATAAATCCCCAGGGAAACAGCCTTCTTGATACGTGATTATTTAATCTAGGGGCCTAATCCACATTGTAACCATTTGGCTCTCTAGGGGAGATAAGAGAAGTTCTACCATAATTATGGATCAGAGCAGTTAACTATACAGATAAGTGCCAATCTAATCTTAATGGTGTGTGGAAGGTAAAATGTTTCTAGGGAAAGTGAAAGCAAACATTTTGTTTTTTATTTCTATGTCTCAAGAGGGTAGGCTTTTTGTAGGAACACTGAGAAATCAGGGAAATTTTATTTTCCTATATGTTCTCACTATTTCCCTACTGTTATTACTCATATTTCCCCTTTATACAGAGCACGTTTTGCCAATGGAACTGTTCTCTGGACCTGGTGGTACATGTCTCAGAATTTCTCACTTCTGTAGCTTTGCTTACGGCATTCCCTCTGCATAGAACTCCCTCTCAGCCCAGAGAGTCCTAACACTCCCAAAGGCTCCAACACACACTCAGATGCTTTCTCCCCATGGAATGTGGCACATTTCCTAACTGGATACCTTCACTTCCTTCTTGGAACTTCCATCTCATATTCTGGTCCTTTTTTATGGCATTTAATCATGTTCTAGCTTGTATTATAGCTTTTTAGATACCAGTCATTTCCCCTGATGAACTATACAGTCATTTGAAGCAAGGCTTAGATTCTGAATTTAGGTATATGGCATATTAGCCTTTTTTTTTCTTTTCACGTTGAAATGTCTCATTTTTTAATTTATTTTTTCCGGTGACTTATTATGTTTGATTGTCCTTAATGTCATAGGAACATGATATTTCTATTGGAAAATAAGCTCTTTAATTTAGGAAGATATATTAACTTAGGTAACTAATGTTGATGTTTTCACAGGCTAAGAACTAAACTTTGTTGACTTACATAGCATCTGCACTCATGGTGTGGCACCCATGACCATCATTGTGTGTGTACTTCTTCTTTTTAAAATTTTTTTTAAGAGAGTGAGAGAAAAGGGGGGAGGGGCAGAAGGAGAGGGAGAGAGAGAACCCCAAGCAGACTCCATGCCAAGCGTGGAGCCCCACCCGCGGCTCCATCTCACAACCCTGATATCATGACCTGAGCCGATACCAAGAGTCAGTCGCTTAACCAACTGAGTCACCCAGGTGCCCCTCACGTGTGTACTTCTAACTAGGTTTTATGTTAATAGCTTCTTGAAACCATATTAAGACTTATTTATGTACCAGACTTAATGTAATATATTAATTAATATACTTTTATTAATAATATATTCCCAACACATTGAACTATGGTTTAATAAATATTGAGTAGGTAAAAACAAAGTTTGGTTTATTACTATTATTGCTTTCTGACTCTCTTGTAACAATATTAGCAGTCCTTTTTGAGGGAACTCAACATTTTGTGGGGTCTAAGTGTGAGATTATAAGCCTAAGTGTTTGAAAGATATTTTTTCTTTGCATTCTTTTGATTATTAGCTCCTCATTTTGAGTATTCCTAATGTTAGTTGGCTGATAGTAGCAGCCAGTACTTAATTTCATCACAGAATACGAGCTGAACTTGAACGTTCCACTTTCATGTCACTGCTAGAGACTTAATTGGCCCATGCTTTTGAGGGAGAAATAGTGGTGGAAACACTCTTGTTGGTGTTTCCATTTGGCTCTCTGCTTTAATTCTGTTCTGTCCTTGCTGCACTTGTACTCCTAAAGTGCTGGATTATAAAATACTCAGAAAATATGAAACTGGATTTCTAAATATGCGACAGTGAGAGAACAACATCCTTTGGCAAAACTGTGAGGGGGATGAAAGTGGGACAGTGTGAATGTCAAGCCTGATCATTTTGGGGATTGTAGCAATACGTTCATGCCATCCAACTAAATGTGTGGTATCAGACAACCTGCTTTTCTGTTAGAAGTTCCACAGAGAAAATTTCAAAGTTCAACCCTATAACTATTTGGGGGTTTTTGGAAAAGCTTTTGTCCCCCTCTGAGTTAAAAGTAAAAAATCTGTGCTAATGAGACCAATTAGTGTTCAAAAATTGAGCTAGGGTTAATTGCATCAGAAACACGATTACAGAGGAGTTAAGATGGCGGAGGAGTAGGAGACACCGTTTTCAGCCGGTCCTCCGAGTCGAGCTGGATAGGTACCAGACCAGCCTAAACAACCACGGAACCAGCCGGAGACGCAGGAAGACGCATCTGGATCTCTACAAATGAACATCTCCAGCGCTGAGTATTGAGGTACGAAGCGGGGAGCCATGAAACCGTGCACAGATATCGGAAGATAAACGGAAGGGGGAGGGAGCCGCCACGTTCGGGCGCCGGGAAGCGGCAGCCACTTGCACGGGGGAGCGGGCGGGCTCGAGGTCGGCACCCGCAAAACAGCAGACTGAGACCGTGAGCCGGGTGCGCGCGCCACCAGGCATCTCACGGAACCCCGGAATCCCGGTGCGCTCACTGGATCCAGACTGAGACCGGGAGCTTCCGGAGCGCGCGCCGGGCGGCTGGCGGCTGGCGGCATTAGAAACACAAAGGACAGAGACGCCGGCCCTGGAAGTGAAGGGCTGGGATGCCGGGTGTGGGGCGCACATCCCGGGACGCTGCAGGGTTGAGCAGCACCAACAGAAACAGAGTTAAAGTGGCCAGAACATTAGTAGAGAACGGGCCGC
>NW_024425563.1:73031699-73032620 GCF_017311325.1 Ursus maritimus | reverse complement strand
GGGCACGTATTGCATGGTGCACTGGGTGTTATACAGAACTAATGAATCATTGAGCCTTACATTGGAAACCGGGGATGTACTGTATGGTGACTAACATAATATAATAAAAAATCATAAAAAAATAAATAAATAAAATAAATAAAAAAAAAAAAAGAAACACGATTACATTTTTTTTGAAATAAATGAGTTTGAAGATTATAGAACAATGCTTTTAAAAATTGTTTTGTGATATACCAAAACCATCAAATATTTAAAAAAATAAACCACTGCAATTTCTCTGTGAATTCTAAATCACTCAATCCTATTAATGATAATACTTATTTTTAATAAATATCAAATTATTCCTGCTGCACATTTTCCATAGCTGTCAAGTTTAAAGAAATGTCAACTAATTTCCGACCAACTTCAAAATTGAAACCTCTCTGTGCTAATGAGAGACATACTTCATTTATATGAAGACTTATGATGACTTTACTTTCTTTCAATTCCTTTTATTCCTTTGTTGGTTTGTGCGTTAGCAGTTGTGATGCTACGGCATTAATAAACACTAAGTGTGTACCCGTTAAAAGGGAAAATCCTTTGTGATTTGCCACTTCGAATAGGTTGAACTGTATTTTTTCTCTTGTATTATATTCAAGAGGAGAGAGTGTTTGGAAATGTCTGGTATGTGTACAGATCAGAATACTGGAACAACAGTCTTTGATGAAACTTATCTACATTGGGACTCTCAAATGTCATGTACATACATCCTACCTTTTACTTTTAGAAGTCCTCTTGGAAACAGTGTGACTCTTCACTGTCTAATGAATATTTACTTTTGATTATGATTAAACTTTCATGCTTAAAAAAAGCAAACAACAACAATAGCAACAACTTTTGTTTTGTTTTGTTTTGTTTTGTTTTGTTTTGTTTTGTTTTGTT
>NW_024425563.1:72991244-73031689 GCF_017311325.1 Ursus maritimus | reverse complement strand
AAATAAATAAAATAAATAAAAAAAAAAAAAGAAACACGATTACATTTTTTTTGAAATAAATGAGTTTGAAGATTATAGAACAATGCTTTTAAAAATTGTTTTGTGATATACCAAAACCATCAAATATTTAAAAAAATAAACCACTGCAATTTCTCTGTGAATTCTAAATCACTCAATCCTATTAATGATAATACTTATTTTTAATAAATATCAAATTATTCCTGCTGCACATTTTCCATAGCTGTCAAGTTTAAAGAAATGTCAACTAATTTCCGACCAACTTCAAAATTGAAACCTCTCTGTGCTAATGAGAGACATACTTCATTTATATGAAGACTTATGATGACTTTACTTTCTTTCAATTCCTTTTATTCCTTTGTTGGTTTGTGCGTTAGCAGTTGTGATGCTACGGCATTAATAAACACTAAGTGTGTACCCGTTAAAAGGGAAAATCCTTTGTGATTTGCCACTTCGAATAGGTTGAACTGTATTTTTTCTCTTGTATTATATTCAAGAGGAGAGAGTGTTTGGAAATGTCTGGTATGTGTACAGATCAGAATACTGGAACAACAGTCTTTGATGAAACTTATCTACATTGGGACTCTCAAATGTCATGTACATACATCCTACCTTTTACTTTTAGAAGTCCTCTTGGAAACAGTGTGACTCTTCACTGTCTAATGAATATTTACTTTTGATTATGATTAAACTTTCATGCTTAAAAAAAGCAAACAACAACAATAGCAACAACTTTTGTTTTGTTTTGTTTTGTTTTGTTTTGTTTTGTTTTGTTTTGTTTTGTTATTGTTCTCTTCCCAGAGTCCTTGGAATGGGAAACCTTGAGGGATTCAAATGAAATGTTTTTTCCCATAGAATGTATCTTATACCAAGTCCGAGGCAACTGAACCAACACATTTCTGAGGAGAGTATTCACAGCTGGATGATGATAGTCAAGCTTGTGCATAGTTCCCCTGTCCTGTGACTTTTATCTTGAAATGTCTTTAGAAACTTTTCTCTCCATTTCAACTCCATCTATTCTAGATTGTTCTTCATTTCCTTCAGCTAGATTCCCACAAGCCATTCCTCACTTATCTCCCCGAATCCATGGTCCCTTTCATTTATTCTATACTTTCTATTTCACTATTCTCATATATTTCATTCATTGAAGTATTTGTTCTTTATTTGTTTCATTATTCACTTATATTTCATGTATCAAGTTTTTATTGAATGTCTTCTAATGCATAAATTCTACTGGAGAACTGAGATGATAATTCAGTGGCTACTTTCATGATGCTTAGTAATTCATTTTTCTCCTTGGCTTTTAAATAGGTACTTAGTTTTCCTAATGCATCATCAATCCAAATGTTCTGTTTCTATCACAGTTTCTCTACATGGTAGCCCCTTGGCTCTACCAAATCATTCAAGCGGCCCCAAGGCATGTGTGTATTAAACAACTATGACTTTCAAGGTATTTTGCTCTTTGATGTTCTTTCCCATTATCACTCAGTATGCTTCCTTTAGGGTTGCCTGATAAAATACAAGATGCCCACTTAGTTGGAATTTCAGGTTAACGACAAATGGTTAGTGTAAGAGTGCCCCTGCAATATTTGGGACATGCTTATTCTAAAAATAGTTACTATTATATGACAATACATTTTCACTGGGCACCCAGTATTTTTATTTGTTGTATCTGACAATGAACATCTTGGAAGTTTCCCCTCCTCTAGTGAGATTGATTTCTTTGCTCTGGATTTCTTGGTAATGAAATATTCTTAGCACTTTACACATTTTTTTTAATGATTTTTTATTATATTATGTTAGTCACCATACAGTACATCCCCGGTTTCCGATGTAAGGCTCGATGATTCATTAGTTGTGTATAACACCCAGTGCACCATGCAATATGTGCCCTCCTTACTACCCATCACCAGTCTATCCCATTCCCCCACCCCCTTCCCCTCTGAAGTCCTCAGTTTGTTTCTCATAGTCCATAGTCTCTCATGTTTCATTCCCCCTTCTGATTACCCCCCCTTTCTTTATCCCTTTCTTCCCCTACCGATCATCCTAGTTCTTATGTTCCATAGATGAGAGAAATCATATGATAGTTGTCTTTCTCTGCTTGACTTATTTCACTAAGCATTATCTCCTCCAGTGCCGTCCATGTTGTAACAAATGTTGAGAACTCGTTCTTTCTGATAGCTGAGTAATATTCCATTGTATATATGGACCACAACTTCTTAATCCAGTCATCTGTTGAAGGGCATCTCGGCTCCTTCCACGATTTAGCTATTGTGGACATTGCTGCTATGAACATTGGGGTGCATATGGCCCTTCTCTTCACTACGTCTGTATCTTTGGGGTAAATACCCAGTAGTGCAATGGCTGGATCATAGGGTAGCTCAATTTTTAACTTTTTAAGGGACCTCCACACTGTTTTCCAGAGTGGCTGTACCAACTTGCATTCCCACCAACAATGTAGGAGGGATCCCCTTTCTCCACATCCTCTCCAACAATTGTTGTTTCTTGCCTTGTCTATTTTTGCCATTCTAACTGGCGTAAGGTGGTATCTCAGTGTGGTTTTGATTTGAATTTCCTTGATGGCTAATGATTTTGAACATTTTTTCATGTGTCTGTTAGCCATTTGTATGTCTTCATTGGAAAAGTGTCTGTTCATATCTTCTGCCCATTTTTTGATTTGTTTATTTGTTTCTCGTGTATTGAGTTTGAGAAGTTCTTTGTAGATCTTGGATACCAGTCCTTTATCTGTAGTGTCATTTGCAAATATCTTCTCCCATTCCGTGGGCTGCCTCTTAGTTTTTCTGACTGTTTCCTTGGCTGTGCAGAAACTTTTAATCTTGATGAAGTCCCATAAATTCATTTTATCTTTTGTTTCTCTTGCCTTTGGGGATGTGTCATGAAAAAGGTTGCTTTGGCCGATGTCGTAGAGGTTGTTGCCTATGTTCTCCTCTAGAATTTTGATGGATTCCTGTCTCACATTGAGGTCTTTCATCCATTTGGAGTTTATTTTTGTGTATGGTGTGAGATAGTGGTCAAGTTTCATTCTCTTGCATGTAGCTGTCCAATTTTCCCAGCACCATTTATTGAAGAGACTGTCTTTTTCCCACCGGATGTTTTTTCCTGCTTTATCAAATATTAGTTGCCCAAAGAGCCGAGGGAGCACTTTACACATTTTAACTTATGTAATTCTCAGGCTACTCAGTGAGGAAAGAATCCGTATTATTCCCATTTTATTTTATTTTATTTTTTTAAGATTTTATTTATTTATTGACAGAGAGAGAGAGCGAGCGAGCACTAGCAGGGGGAGTGGCAGGCAGAGGGAGAGGGAGAAGCAGGGAGCCCAGCATGGGGCTCGATCTCAGGACCCTGCTATTATGAGTGAGCCGAAGGCAGACACTTAACCTTCTGAGCCACCCAGGCTTCCCTATTATTCCCATTTGAGATATGAAGGTGTTGGGAAATGGTGGTCAAGGAATTTGCCCAAAGCCACCCAGTAATAAGTATCACTTCTGATGGTGAGCCAGCAACGTTGGAGCAAGAGCCTGGAGTGTTAATCATTGCATATTACAGCTTCTGCGGAGCACCACCATATTGCTGGTGCCTAAGGTCACTCTGGAAAATAGCCCTTGGTGGTGACACCTGCAATGACACTTTCATAATTGTTCATTCTTAGAAGAAGGAGCTGAGATGCCCTTCAACAGATGAATGGATAAAGAACATATGGTCCATATATACAATGGAATATTATTCAGCCATCAGAAAGGATGAATACCCACCATTTGCATAGACATGGATGGAACTGGAGGGGATTATGCTAAGTGAAGTAGGTCAAGCAGAGAAAGACAATTATCATATGGTTTCACTCATACGCGGAACGTAAGCAATAGCATGGAGGACCATAGGGGAAGGGAGGGAAATCTGAAGGGGGAGAAATCAGAGAGGGAGATGAACCATAAGAGATTATGGACCCCAGGAAACAGACTGGGAGTTTCAGAGGGGAGGGGGCTGGAGGAATGGAGTAGCTGGGTGATGGGTATTAAGGACAGCACGTGTTGTGATAAGCACTGGGTGTTATATGTAACTAATGAATCATCGAACACTACATCAGAAACTAATGATGTATTATATAGTGGCTAACTGAACATAAATTAAAAAAAAAGAAATGTAAGTGTATTTTTAAAGTATCGGCATAGTTATCTTGCCTGGGCATTTCTAGACCCTGAGTGCATGGACACCCCAAATGCTATTAGGCACCCTCTTCTCTGTTGCCTGGTAACTCTGAAAAGAAAGCAGTCCTGGCCTGTAAGAAGGAGATGACTTATTCCAATGATCATCTCTCCAGACACTGAGGTATGAGGACATGTTCTCATTCCTTGCCCTGCAGTCACACCTACTGAGACCTACTGAGGGAAATTCCATTCCTCCTTCCTCTGTATTGACTAAATCTCCTGCAGATCCATCCATAGAGTGTCAAGGCACTCTTCCGTACTTTAAGTGTGTGCCACTTTCTTCTGCAATGGTCAGAGTTTCCTTATCTCTCTTATCCTTTCTTTTCCACTTGGGTCCTTCAACAAGGCAATAATAATGCTTGTTGTACATAATCCATCTCTGTGAGGCTGTTCCACCTTGCGAAGGTGTGATGGTCTGAATTGTGCCGTCCTCACATTCATATACTGAAGTCCAAACCCCTAGTGCCTCAGAATGTAACCATATTTGAAAGTAAGGTCTTTCAAGAGGTGATTAGATTACAATGAGGTCTTGAGGGTGAGCCATAATCCAATATGACTGGAGTCCTTATAAGAAGAAATTTGGACACACAGAGGGACAACCAGGGGAACACACAAGAATGCAGCCATCTGTATGCCAGGAGAGAGGCCTCAGAAGAAGTCAAACCTGCTGACACCTTGATCTTTGACTCCTAGTCCCCAAAACTGTGACAAAATAAATTTCTGTTGTTTCAAACACTCAGTCTGTGGCATTTTATTATGGTGGCCCTAAAAAGGAATACAGAAGGTTCTTTCAGGAAAAAAATTCTGATACTAGCTCTTTCTCTGAAAATGGACATCAAACTAATGCACATTAATACTTCCATGAGCATGTCATTACCATTGGAACCCACAGGCTTAAACTATTCAAAATTTAGCAAAATTTACAGATACCCACATTGTCCTTGGCACCAGCTACTATTTCCTAAGCTCTTGTTATGCACTAGACAATGTTCTAATAACAACTCTGAAAGGTAGATGTTACCACAGATAAGGCACTTGAATCCAAGACCCCCAAGGAGAAAAACTATTATTCATCCAAACAATACTCACTGTTTCATGTGAAGAGTTTGGCATTCAGCTAAATTGCTGGTAAATTAAGATCAGGTTCAATATCTTAGATTACCTACAGAATGAGCATATGATTGATGCTTAATACATGCTGTGATCGATTGCCTGACTGGAAGTGGAGGCAGAAAGGAGTAGCAATCCACTGTCTTCCTGACAACACATGTTTCCACATCATCCCTCCTATGGAACTCTGTGCTGCGTTGATGGAGAGACTGCACATCTGTGCACTCACATAAGTGATACCACAGTGACTAACCATCTAGATCATTTAAAAAAGATTTTATTTATTTATTTGTCAGAGAGAGAGAGAGAGCACAAGCAGGGAGAATGGCAGGCAGAGGGAGAAGCTGTCTCCCTGCTGAGCAAGGAGCCCATTGCAGGACTTGATCCCAGGACCCTGAAATCATGACCTGAGCCAAAGGCAGATGCTTAACCGACTGAGCCACCCAGGCATCCCACCGTCTAGAGCATCTAAGTTTGACCCAGGAAAGAACGTTTTAAAGCTTTGATTTAAAATCCTGTGTGTGCATATGTAAGAACTTTGGGTAGTAGAGAGAACATTTGACAAGAAGCTGTACATTCTGGTTTCTAGTACTGGTTTTATTCCATAATAAAAGGAAACCATGAGACCAATATAATGTTGCTAACTCTTGGGTCTTCAGAGTTCCAATGAGGACAACTGTGGAAGCTTTACATCACTTCACAGAAGTGATGGAAGAAGTAATTAAAGCAAGGTGAATATGCTTCAAAACACTTGCTTCCTTAAACCTAGAACAATGTGGGTTCTCTTCCTTTTCTCCTTTCCAAATTTTGCTGTTCTTTCTAGTGCTTCCACAACATTGTAGTGATTTCTGGATAATATAGTAAGCTAGCTTGATTATTAATGCTCTATTGTACATACTAGATAATATTTTTTTCAGATCAAAAAAATTTTTTATAAAAAATATATTTTTTATAAAAAATAATAAAAGATTTGTTGATGATCTAAAGTCACTCACATTGGTGGCAGCTAATATATCTTAGAATTTGTTGTCAGCATTCAACTTTTTCTAGCAACAGGACATCGTAATCTTGGCAATAATAGCTAACATTTATTAAACAGTTATGAACTAGGAACTAACCTAGACCTTTACATACATTACACCACTTAATTCTTTAACAACCGTATGAGGTAGATATGATTATTATCCGTGTTTTAAATATGAGACAATTGCACACTTAGAGGTTAGGGAACTTGCTCAAAGTCACATAACTAGTAACTATGGAACAAGGCTTTGAATGCTGGTAGTCTGAATCCATACTCTTAACCACCACTTTATGTTGGAAGAATAAAAATTTGCCAGAAATTCAAAACCATGTAGTGTTCCAGGCAGAAGGGAGAGAGTGAACAACGAGATGCATTTCAAGCATTGCTCCTTCCACCCCACGAGCATTATTATATCCTCAACACCAGCATACTGCCTGGCCCAGAGTAGTTATTTAATAAATACTTAAGAATTTAATTATTGAGAAACAGAGACTTGTAGTGTGTAGGAACTGCAAGGAGGTTGACATACCTAGAACTTAGAATATCATTAGTAACATAGCAAGAAGTCGCTAATAATTGTATAAAGATTTCTGGATGAAATATTGTATGACGCAAGTCCATTCTTTCATTCATTCATTCATGCTTTAAAAATTTATTGGCCATCTGCCTTATATGAAATATTTAGGAATCAGATACATAAATAATGGAGCTACAATCTTTGCCTTGCTGAGATAACACTGCAAAAAAGAATTTACTATCCTTTGGTGGTAAAGTTACATACATACGTATGAGTTAACATATTGCATAACTGAAATGTGTTCTTTTGCCCAGTCAGGAACAATATCTTGTCATGAGGTAAAGTATTGATGGAATTAAAGTGTATAATACAAAGGAAATGCACAGTAATAAAAACCCAGTAATGTTTTTTGTGTATCCAAAATAACACTCCAATTTCATATTTGGGGTTAAATATTTGGTAAAAAGCAGTCCTTCCTTGACCAAAATACAAAAGAGAACAAAATGGAATAAAACAAAATGAAACTTATGTTAATAAAAGTGAAAGCAAATTCTGTTGTCACAAATATTCTGTTTTACTGGCTAATTACTCATTTGATGTATATTACAATGAATAAGCCATCACTGGTTCTCTTCTGGCATTTAAACTTGTATTTATCAACGTAATGCCTCCACCAAATGGTTGTCATAGAGATGGGTTTCCTGGGAAGCAGATTCTGAGACAGAGCGTAGTGTATAGATTATTACTGAACAGCATTGGGATTAACCCTTGTGGAAGGGCATGAAGGGAAGCAGAAACATATAGAAGTGAAGTCCCAATGACAGTATCCGCTGATTCTCAGGATCTAGAGTGCCTCTGAAGAGTGATCGGTTCCAAGTTGGGTTGAGATGGCCAAGCCCACTTCAGGATAAGTCATTCATTAAGTGTGGCTGCCTGGGAAGCTATATTACTCTGGGAGGATTGGCTTTCTGCAGCTGAAACAGTTGCCTGTCAGTGAAGGGGCGACATTGCAGTTTCAGCCATAGTGGCCTCTTAGATAGTACACAGAGCATTTCAGGGAAAGAACAGCTTCTTTCTCCACAACCCCCCACCCCCATCAGTAATACCATGACCCACAGGCAACCTTGTTTACTGTGCTTGTTTTGGTATTTCTTAATGGTTACCTCCATAGCCCTAGATGATATATATTTTACCTCTATTTCTTCAGTCATGGTCAGATTCCCCCTCCTGCTCCTGTGTATAATACTGTCTCCTTGCACCTGGCCTAGTGCCTGGCACAGAATAGTGTTTTTTTTTTTAAGTTTTTTTTTTTTTTATTTTTAATAATTTCTACACCCAACATGGGGCTCAAACTCATGACCCCAAGATCAAGAGTCATATGCTCTTCTGACTGAGCCGGCCAGGAGCCCCACAGAGCAGGTGTTTAATAATCATCTGTTGACACCTTCTCTGAAAAATGAGGATTTGGCTCACATTTGGTCCTCTTCCTTTCAAATATTTATAGTTTCATTATTTTAAATTCTTCTGTTGATCTTTTCAGTAATTCTAATATAATGTTTACACTTGTATTTTTTGTGTGTATACTTGCAACTTACCACCAGTGTCTCATGGCTTTCCACTCACAAGACAAGGACTCCAATGTCCCTACCCTTTCTTTCACCTTCCCCACTTCTGTCTTCCACGATCAGTCAACTATAGGTTTACTTTTATTTTCTTCAAAGTGTTGACATTTACATTCTTTTTCTGAAACCACAACCATATTATCTATGCTTTTCCTCCCCAACCTGACTTTCTGGATCAAACATAGTAATGGTTACAAACTTCTTAAATTAAATACAACTTCAGAAAACTTCTGGCTGGAGACCACCATTTTGAAGGTTCTGTCGGCTGATGGCTGTAATGGTTGCTGGCTGGGCCCAGGGCCTGGACTCATCCCACATGTGTGTTTTATTTGGTCCATGTACTATTTTATACGTCTGTGCTGACATTTAAAAACTGGGTAATTTTGGGTTGACTCTAAAAGTGAGGAATCATTGAGCAGCATTTATATTGTTGTTTACTTTTGAATAGTGTGCTAGGATTAGATTTCTATAACAATGTTACTAAAATTGTATTGCTCTTAGAAGTGTTTCTAGCTTCTCTAGTTTAACATTATACTACCTAGTGTGAGGAGTTCTCCTTTTCCCGGAATTTGTTCCTCCTGAAGACCCTCTATCTTTCTGCTCTAGTCTGGCCTGGATGCTCTCTGGGTGGGCTACATTTGAGGGTGTTCTCTAATTCCAGAACCCCTGCTCCTTGGAGGCTGTATCTCTCGGATTGGTCTTTTATTTACCTCTTTTCATTTATATTTTCTGTCCATAATTTCCTCTCTATGCTTTAAAATACTTTATGCTGTTCAATTTTAGCAGTTTTAGCATAAATCTCTAAGAATGTTTTCATGTTCTCTACTTGACACTTTTCCCAAGAATCCTAGCTTTAGTTCATCTCCCTGATCATGTTAGAGCTGTCTCTTCTGCTTCCTGAGTGATGTTAAATTTCCCATTTTCTTATTTTGATCATCATTCTCTTTTACAGTGTTGGTTCTCCTCTTATGCCTCATGATCTTTGGTTGTCCTTAATGCTGATTCCATGAAGGGAGGAGGGGTGGTGTGGGGTGTTTTTTGCTCTTGACACAATTGATGTGGTTTCCTTTCAGGTCTCTGCCATGATTGATACCCTGATTGGGAGCTCCCGGTGGGATAAGGCAATGGAGTGCAGTGTTCACAAGTTCTTCCTGGGGGTGAGTTCGGGGGATATGGTCTAGTTGCACCTTCTTCTAGTGAGTCTTATTTTTTGCACTGACTGGAAAACAAAACACTGTCTCTTCCCTGAGACTCCCCAGTGGCCAGGATTCTGGGAGCAAAGTTGATTCTGCACATTAGATAAAAAAAAAAACCTTCTTCTTGCTCTTTTTTAGCTATTTTCTGTTGGCAGTAAAGGTGCTGGAGGTGCACCTCTGCAGGAATGTTCCAGGCTCTCGTCTGCAGCTTTCTGGAGCTTGTCGGAATAGGCAGCAGGTCTTTCCTGATTCCCGTTTTCTGATCTGTATGTTCACGAGCTCAATAGTTTTCATAGTTCTGCTTTTTGCAGAAGTAGCAGGTGTTCTTATGTATTGGTTCCTTACTGTTCTGAGAGTCTTGTCTGAAAGCTAATTGTAGATCTTGCTCCTCTTTCACTTCCATTGTTTTTATAATCACCGAATTTCTTTTATTTAATTCCCCTGCCCCCAAAGAAAAGCCAATCCAGAATGGTTTCTGTTTCCAGTACTGACTCTAGACAGAATGAACAAGTGGGGAGTTGGAGATCAGGCTTTAGGCCCTCAGATGTCAGAATGAGGAGAATATTATTCTAGGAAGCTGATGTATGCACTAGCTTTTGGGATCATTTCTTTAGTGAGGAGTCATTTAGGATTGGGATAAGACTGGGGTAAGTGTCAGATGCCTGTGTCCTGAGTTGGGATAGAGGAGAAGAATGAGGGCATATCTGCCCCAGTTGTTTGGTGCACATACCTGCACTTAATTTCACTGTTTTCAGACCCATATCTCTTCCCACCCCTCCACTGCATCTGCTGCCTTTGGGGTTTCACCAGACAAAGGGAGCAACTCTGGTCCTGTGGTCACTATATGGTGTATTCTTTCTCCTGTTTTTATCAAGAGAAACACTCCAGTATGCTTTCCATCTTCCACAAAAGTGTTAAATTTCTTGACCTCCTCGTGATACCCCATACCCATATTCTTGATGATTACTTCTATACTTGTATTTTATCAGAATCTCTGGAGAAAATGCTTGTTCTCAGTCTGGATCTTTAGTCAGGGTCTTATCTGAATTTCCTGGTTCACCAGTTTTAGAAGAAGAATGCATTCTATCATAAAAGTGATATATCTGGCCATTTAATATTATTAAGGACCTTTCTATACTTTCGTAATTGTTGTAAAGTTTTAAGCAATTTTTTAAACTTACACCTTTTTTCCGTTGGAGGGAAAATGTCTTGAACATTTAAATGTTCTATTAGTGAAAGCCAAGCAAACATCATCATACTCTATTTAAATCTACTCATCAAAACTGGAAAAGCATAAGAATTTGAGATAAAAGAAAACTTGAATGCAAATTTTAACATTGCCACTTATAACTTTGGAATGCGGGTCATGTTACCTAATCTCTCTGAGCTTCAGTTTTTTGAATTTGTCAAAATGTGAATAAAAATATTAACTGTGCGGTAGTCAAGTGAGAATTAAATATTATGAGGTAGACAAATGAAGATGACTTCTATCGTGTGCATACTGTGTATTATTTGTTCAACTGAAAAAAGAAATAAAGCTCTTTTTTCTTTGGATAATTAGAAAAACTCCCACAAATGAGTTACTTTACTATTCTCTAGAACATAAAGATTTCATTGAAGCATAAGGAAAACCAAGTATATAGAAAGTTCTGCAGGAAACTGTGAAGAGAGCAGGGTTCATTGTTTTGCTTCCAAAGTCCACATGATAATATGTACAGAAGATAATCTTTAAATTATGCTAAATAATAAAAACACTGAATTAAGAGTTCTGAGACCTCTTGTCTGGAATTTTTAAAAAGAATATTATCAATAAAGCAAATGAAATATATTGAATCTCAAAGACATGCCTAGTTTATCTTCTGATTCATTACCCTGAACATTGATTTATTTTTTGCTGTTTCTGAAACCATGTAAAAAATCCATAATTTTGCAGATAAAATGGAGAAAAGGATAGAATAGACTAATATCCTGGGCCTTCATCTAGGTGCTTCTCTTTATAATTCCTCTCTGTGTGTGTTTTTAAAAATCTTTTTGATAGTATGTAATAATATGTAACAACTTTGTATGGTAACAGATGGTAGCTAGATTTATCATGGGGATCACTTCATAATGTTTATAAATGTTGAATCACCATGTTGTACACTTGAAACTAATATAATATTGTATGTCAACTACACTTCAATAAAAAATAATGTGCAAAATGAAAGAAAAATCTTTTTGAATATTTCTCTGTGGGAAAAGGGGCCCTGCAAGGCATCATCAGCATATGGTTATTAGAGTGATTTAGAGATTATTCTGAGTTGGTCACCATGACCTGACCACTGGAATAAAGTGTTGGCTTTCAGTATTATTAAGCTTTGTGTTTCTAAGCACAGTGAAATGTTCATTACTCCCAAAATAGACCTCTGTTCCTCTGATTGGATTTTAGGATTAAATAAGCCAATGAGTACGAAATCCCAAAGTAACAACCTAGTGGGAGTTCGCCTGCCCAATGAAGAATAGTCCCTGGTTTTGATGGTGAGGAGAATCGGGACAAATACTAATTAGAGCCTTAGCCAGGATGTGTTCCTTCTGAGATCATTCCTTTTTTGATTTATGAGATATTTAAGACACAAATTAACTCCTTTGGCTTCTCTCCTTAAGCATGCAAGCAATTTGAGAGAGCCAAAACAGGTAAATCATAGGCTGGAGAGACAACTGATCACAATATGCTTCTTGTTCTATCTGTTCAAGGGAAAGCACCTGCTCCATGAAGAGAACTGTACAAATTTTCAGAGAGAGAAAGAATATGTGTTTCCTTCAAAAGATTAAGGAGCAGAATGATTTTGGCTTCTCAGCAATGCTGGAAGGTAGAAGACGGTCTTGGAAATTTCCAGTGAAAATTATTTCCAAGCTAGAATTCTATACTATCAATCAGATGTAAAAGTAAAAATAGGACATTTCAGACATGCAAGATATTAAAAAAAAAAAACTTTCCTTCATCCTTTTCTAGGAAACTACTGAAGTGTGTGCTCTGCCTCAAACAGAGAATAAACTGAGGAAAAGAGAATATGCAGGATCCAGTAAATTGGGGACCTAGGTCAAGGAGAGGTAAAGGGAATCTCAGGATGGGAGAGAAGAAATATATAAGGAGGGTAACTGCAGAGCAACTTGACCAGCTGGAGCAAGTCAGAGGTGTCTGGCAGAGATGTCTCTGTGAAGACGAACTGTTAGGGTTCCTGATGTGTTTAAATATATTGAGTCAAGATTTACGTAATTGAGGCATTGTTTAGGGACTAATGGTGATAAATACATAGACTATTAAGTGAAAAATAATATTTTGTGCAAGAAAGGAAAAATAGATATAGTATACTATGTAGATCAGTCATGAATAGCATTTACCTAATTCGTAATAAAATAAATACTGACTACATGACTCAAGAAATGACGATATACGTCAAACTGTCAGATTTTGATTTCTTAGTAGGTCAAACTTTACCACTAATGGTTTGCAAAGTGCTAAGCTTTTTCTATCATTTTGTGGGCAAAATAATGTTTTCATCAACAATTATTCATTGGTTATTTTTTAAGATTTAAACATAGTTTTTAGAGATATCAAGCTAATGACAAAATTTTCAAGAATCTGGGTTACAAAAAAAAAAAAAAAGAATCTGGGTTCATATTCAACCTGGAAAATAAAATTACAAATATGGATATATAATGATTTCTGGTAATTGAGAAAACCTATTTTTAATGGCTAGTCAGAAATAAAAAACTAATGCATGCTTCTATTATGCACCTTTATCAAAATGATTTTCTTTGAAAATTTCCATTTTGCATATATAAAATGTGGTTCTTTGCTATATCAGATGGGATAAAAAATTGCAAATAATTTTCATGAAGGTACTAATTTAAGGAGGAAGTACTATATAATAGGATGCTCTACTGACTAGCTAGTGAATTAAAGAATAACAACTATTTTATATATATCTATATTTTAAATGTATATATAATAAGTATATAATGTTTATAGTTTGTGTGGAAGGTAGATGTTTCTAGTTTACATGGAAGGTAAAGTCTCATTTTTATGCCTGAAATCATCTAATCATTAAACACAATGCTGCTACTATAATAAGAAAGTTGTTTTTCCCTTCTATTTTCTAACTAGTTTTCTTTAGCTACTCTACCTATTTTTAAAATGTAGTGAATTAAAGCAGTATAAAAAAGTAAGTTTAGAGAGTCAGGGTACCGTAATTCAGTTCTAAATCTAAGTGATTTGCCCATTATAGGTAAAAACTATTAGCTGACTTCTTAAAAAAGAACTTTCATTTTTGAAATATGAAATGCTACATAGTTTTTTCAAGCAAATTTGAAGAGAACATTTACTGGAGTATGTGCAAAAACAATAATTACATTCCTAATGCTACTTGAACTAAAGTATTGAAGGAAAATTTGTGCATTTCCTTCATTTAAGGGTTCATCTATGGTAAAATGTAAGCTTTTACCCAACAAAAGCAGTGGGAACATGGAAGAAAAGTACCACATTTATTGCTGAAATAAACATTTCCAATGGTTATGTCTTAAGAAAATCCAAAGGCGATAGTGCATTTGGTAGAGGTTTGTGAGGGTTTTTTGTCTTGTTTTGCTTTTTTACTTTTTGAATTTTTATTTATTTTTTTAATGTGCTACAGTAAAGACCAAATGGTAGTTCAGCATGAAGCAACAGCTCTATACCACATCAGATATATTTCAGGTATTTGAAAGCTATAAATTTTCTCTCCTGTTGGCTAGATTCAGCTTCATAACTGCCTTGCTGTGTGAAATTGGACAGTCATTTGATTCTTGTTGACCTTATTTCTCCATGTTACAAATGGCAATTATAAAACTCGGAAGCATTTTAACTATGCATACACTATGCTAGTCCATAAAGAAATGCCCCTGTTGATTCTTCCTGCGGGTTGGCCTGAAGTGTTCTGTGAGTGACGTATAATCTAGCACTTTGCTTAGTGACTCTCACTCGCACCTATGGAGCTCTTACTAACATGCTACTGATTCTGCCCCTTAGGTTGCCTGATATTTAGACTCAAACAGAGCCACCATATCTATGGTTACTGTTTGCCAGTATAGTCTATTAGTACCACTTTTACAAAATTTCTAGCAACCATATTAATGAGATCAAGTGATTCATTCGTGGGCTTTAAGCTCAAGGAAAAATAAAAATTTTCACTGTTGGCCACATATAGGATATCCTCTTTAGTTCATCACTCAGCAGGTCAGTGCCATCACATTACACTCCTTAATATCTCTAAGGGATTTTGTGATTTTGGATCTATAGCTGATGCAGAAAATCACAGTGGCCTATGTGTATGTTAGATGGAAATACACGGACTATTTTCAGATGGTTTTAAGTTACTGACATTATAGAAGATACGCAATACCAGCATGAATGACAGAACTACATTGTTCTTTTGCTTATGACTATTCACTTAAGCATGTATTTTTTCATTACCAGGAAATCAATCATTAAGATTAATATATATTGTATATAAATTATTGTGGTAGAATTATAATTTTCCCATTGAATTAGTAACTCAGATTCATGAAAAAGTTGTCATGGGCTTGATTTCCTATAAAGTCATGGGTAGAGCCTGAGTTATTACTGAAGCTAATGTTATTTTACACTTATATAGCAAGTGGTAATATGCTCAGCACTTGGCAAGCCATTGGGAGTGAAATTTGACCTATCAAGAAATCACAGTATGACAGGTTGATGTATGTGTTTTTTTCCCCAAGGTCTTTCAGAGGTTGCATCTATGTCAGGTAATTATCTTTTCTGCAGAAAAGTAGAGATTCCCTTATAACAACTTTTAAGTTTCTAGAAACTAGGAAAATTTGGTTAATGTGTAAGCCTTAGTATCTTGTCATGAATGCTAGATTTTCATCATTTTACTAGTATAAGAACTATCAGACATGACTGTGGAATAGGAATGTACTATCTTGTGTTAAAAAGATCCTTCTGGGGGGGTAATTCATATATAGCACCCCCAGAAAGAAGCAAGCAATGTGAAAATATTCTGTCTTTGATCGCTCTGAGCATCAGACTTCTACCTACTGTTTTCAGGTTGAGGGCCATCCAGAAATATCAATAATAGGCTCAGTTATCTACCTTGGGAATTTATTAAGAGAACAAAAATAGTGGTTGAGAGTGAACATGTATTTAGGAATAAACCCATGTAATTTTTAATATTCATTGATATTATGAAAACATATGCAATAAACTGAATATTATAAGGTGCCTTCTGACATCAGTACCTATGTATCCTCTTAGCTTTTAAATATGATGCTGCTGAAGAGTTAACTTTTTTTTTAAACTTTATTTTTTTTAAGTGGCATTTCTCCTTGTGAAATTCTGTCTTTTCCTTCCCACTTATGTGTGTCCCATGTCATTCTGGTACTCCAGTTTGATATTGTGATAGTCATTATTTTTATTATTAGTTGTCAAAAATTCTCATTTTTTATTAACAAATGCTCAGAATTGACTGCAAATACCGTAACTTAGGTAAACTCTACAGTGAGTTTGCGTCCTGCTAATATGCTGTAGAAAATGCTGGCTGCGTGGTTTATTAATCCCCCTGTTTATTTATTAGCCTCCTGACTGGCTGCTGTCAGGCCCTGCAGCTTTCATTTTATTTGAAATGTGTGCTCTTTTGTTAGCTTCTGATGGACAGATGTGACCAGGAAGATCCTTTTCTTGGGAAAAGTCCCTTTTGGGTTAGGAGCTCAGCTGAGAAATAGATACAAAGGGCCATGTTGCTTCTGTAATAATATTATTAAAGCCCATTATCCCTCTGCCCCAGCAAAAGTGTTTCAGCAGTGTTACCGAATAACATGTTACTTACTCCTTATTCGTTCTTCATTTCTTACCTTGATTTAGGCAGTGATGAGAATAGAAAATAATTCTGATTCAAGACGTGTGATAAACATTTCGTAGATTCCAGTTGACTGCTAGATGCTATCCTAGGTCATTCACTTTCATTATTTTCAAGCCCCCAAACAAATCTTGACCATAGGTATTGTTATACTAAGACAAATAAACGATGTCTCAGAGATATAATATGAATTGCCCAAAGTCAGTCAGCTGATAAGTGGCTAAATTCAGGGGTCTTGATTCCCAGTTCAATTGGACATTATTTTGCAAAATTTGAGACTGGTTTTATGGCTTTTGGCTTCATGTATTTTGAAGCTTTGTTTTTAGGCACATGCATATTTATGATTGTTATGTCTTTGTGATGAGTTGATCTTTCCATTGTTACAAAATGTGACTCTGTCTCTGGTAATAGTCTTGTGGTTCATTTTGTCTGATATTAATATAGCCATATCAGCTTTCTTATGTTTATTTTTTACATGGTATGTCTTTTTCATCTATTTATCTTCAGCTTATATATGTTCGTATATTAAAGTGGATCTCTTAAAGATGGCGAATCCTTAAGTCTTGCTCTTCTTTAAAAAAATGTTCTATCTGCCCTTTAATTGTCGTAGTTAGTCCATTTGTTTCTTTTTTGTCCCCCTTTGCTTTTTTTGTTCCTCTATTCTGTTTCCTGCCTTCTATTAGGTTATTTGAATAATTTTTGCATACTATTTTAGTTTGACTATTGACTATTTAGTTATCCTTCTTGCATTTTTTTTCTGAAATTTCTCTAGAGATTAACATATGCATTTTCTTCTAAGTAATATTGTATCATTTAATGTCAAATGTGGTAAACTTATAATGTGTATTTCTCCCTTTCCTGTCCACCATCTGTGCTGTAGCTATTATATGTATTACACTTACACTCATGATAACCCCACAAGATAAGGTAATATTTGCTTTAAACGGTCCTTTGGATTTTAATGAAATTAAGAGGAAATACAGCCTTTTATAGTTGCTTCCTTTGCTTTTTCTAAAAACCTTTTCAAGGTTTTACATTCCTTCTCAAAGATCTGAGTTTTCATATAGTGTCATTTCCATTCAGCCTGTAGGAATCCCTTTAACATTTCTGATAGTAGTGAATTTCTGCTGACAATGAATTATCTTAGTTTTATTTTATCTTTGATTATTTTGATTTTACTTTTATATTCTTGAAGAATATTTTCACTGAACATAGAATTGTGGTTTGGTAGTTTTCTCTTTCAGTGTTTTTAAGGTTTTTTGGCTCAGTGGTTTCTGATGAATTATTGGCCATTCAAGTTGTTGATCTTCTATCAGTTTTCTTGCTTTCAAGCCTTTCTCTTTCAGAAGTGTGGCTGTGAGGTGCTTGGGCATGGTTCTCTTCATATTTATCCTACATGTGCATCACTGAACTTTTTGAAGCTGTAAATTTATCTTATACTAAATTTGGAATTTGTTAGCAATTATTTCTTTAAATACTGCTTCATTTTTTATCACCTTTTCTTCTGGGACTGCAATTACATGTATGTTTGACCTTTAGCTTTTGTCCAAGAGTTCCCTAAGGTACTGTTTATTTTTTTTTAATCTTTTTTGTTTCTGTTCTTCACATTTGATAATTAGATCATAATCATTGATGTAGCTGTCTATAAGTTCAATGATCTTTATGCCCTCTCTATTCTGCTTTTCAATAAATCCAGTTCTTAAGAAAATCTCAGATGTTGTTTTCAGTTCTAGAATTTTAATTTGGTTCTAAAAAATTTTTTTTTGTATGGTAAAATATACCTAACATGAAATTTATCATCATAACCATTTTTAAGTGTATATTTTTTTTTTAAAGATTTTATTTATTTATTCGACAGAGATAGAGACAGCCAGCAAGAGAGAGGGAACACAAGCAGGGGGAGTGGGAGAGGAAGAAGCAGGCTCATAGCAGAAGAGCCTGATGTGGGGCTCGATCCCAGATCGCTGGGATCACGCCCTGAGCCGAAGGCAGACGCTTAACCGCTGTGCCACCCAGGCGCCCCCATTTTTAAGTGTATATTAATACATTCATAATGTTGGGCAATAATCAACAATCACTATCCATCTACAGCTCTTTTTGTCTGGTGAAAGTGAAACTCTGTATCCATTAAATAATAGCTTCCCATTCTCTTCCGCTACTTGTTCCTGGAAACTACAATTCTACTCTCTATATCTGTGATTTTAACTACTCTAGGAAATTCATATAACAGAATCATATAGTATTTGTCTTTTTGTGACTGGCTTATTTCACTTAGCATTATTTCCTCAAGGTTCATCCATGTTGTAGCATGCCAGAATTGTCTTCCTTTTTAAGGCTGAAAAATATTGCATTGTATGTATATACCACACTTCGCTTATTTTGTTTTAATCTGTCAGTGACATCTGGGTTACTTCCATGTTTAGCTGTTATGAATAACACTGCTATGAACATGAGTGTACAAATATATCTTTGAGACCCTGCTTTCAGTTCTTTTGAATATATGCCCTGAAGTGGAATTGCTGGATCATATGGCAATTCTGTTTTTACTTTTTTGAGGAATTACTGTATTGTTTTCCACAGAAACTGTGTCATTTTACATTCCTACCAACAGTGCACATGGGATCTAGTTGCCAACATTTGTTGTTTTATGGTTTTTTTGAAGTAGTCATCCTAACTGGTGTGAGATGTTACTTCATCGTAGTTTGGATTTGCATTTCCTGAATGATTAGTGGTGTTGACCATCTTTACATGTACTTACTGGCCATTTGTGTATCTTTTTGGAGAAATGTCTATTCAATTCCTTTTCCTATTTTTGAATTGGGTTGTTTGTTGTTGTTATTGAGTTTTAGGAATTATCTATATATTCTGGATATTAATCCTTTATCAGATATATGATTTGCAAATATTTTCTCCCATTCTGTGGATTGCCAATTTATGTTGATCATGTCTTTGGATGTATACATTTCAAAAGTTTTGGGGCACCTGGCTGGCTCAGTCGGTTAAGCATCTGCCTTCAGCTCAGGTCACAATCACAGGGTCCTGGGATTGAGCCCTGCATCAGGCTCCCTGATCAGCGGGGTGTCTGTTTCTCGCTCTCCCTCTGCCCCTCCACCCCACTCATGTGCACTCTCTCTCTCCCTCAAATAAATAAATAAAATCTTTAAAAAAAAAAGTTTACACGAAGTCGTTTGTTTTTTCTTTTGTTGTCTGTACCTTTGGTGTCATATCCAAAGCAAATTACTGCCAAATCCAGTGTTGTGAAGATTTTGCCCTGTTTTCTCCTTAGAGTTTTATAGTATTAGGAATTACATTTAAATTTGATCCATTTTTAGTTAATTTTTGTATGTGTTGTTAGACAAGGGTCCAGTTTCATTATTTTGCATTTTGGATTTCTAATTTTTTCAGCACCAATTTTGAAAAGACTATCCTTTCTTCATTGAGTGGTCTTGGCAACCTTGACAAAAATCATTTGAACGTGTATGTGGTTTATTTCTGGGCTCTATTCTATATCATTAGTGTATTTATCCGTCTTTATGCCACTACCACACTCTTGATTACTGTAGCCTTGTAGTAAGATTTTAAATCAGGAAGTATGGGTCACAAATCTTTGTTTATCTTTTCCAGAATTGTTGGCTATTCAGGATCCCTTGACATTCCATATGAATTTTAGGATGGGTTTTTCTATTTCTGCAAAAGATATCATTGGGATTTTGATAGCAGTTGCATTGAATCTTTAGATTTCTTTAGGTACTATGCACATTTTAACAATATTAAGTTGTCCAATTCATGAATATGGGCTATGTTTTCATTTATTTTTATCTTCTTTAATTTCTCTAATCAATGTTTTATAGTTTTCACTGTACAAGTCTTTCACCTCCTTGTTTAATTTAATTACGAAGCATTTTACTCTTTTTGATGCTATGTAAATGGAATTGTTTCTGTGATTTCCTTTTCAGATTTTTTATTGTTAGTGTATAAAAATGCAACTGATATTTGCGTGTTTACTTGTATCCTGCTACTTTGCTGAATTTATTTATTAGTTCTAACAGTTCTGTTATGTGTGAAATTTTTAGGGTTCTCTGCAGATAAGATCATGTCATCTGTGAATAGAGATGATTTTACCTCTTCCTTTCCAATTTAGATGCCTTTTATTTCTCTTTCTTGCCTAATTATTTGGGCTGTAACTTCCAGTGCTATGTTGAATAGAAGTGATGAAAGTGGGCATTCTTGCCTTGTTCCTGGTATTAGAGGAAAAGCTTTCAGTCTTTAATCGTTTAGTATGATGTTTGCTATGGATTTTAAGTATATTTCTTTTTATGTAGGGGTAGTTTCTTTCTATTTTTAGTTTGTTAAGTGTTTTTATCATGAAAGGGGATTGGATTTTGTCAAATACTTTTTCTGCATCAGATGATTATGTGTTGTTTTCCCTTCATTCTGTTAATATGGTGTATTACACTGTTAGATTTTCATTTGTTGAACTATCCTTACATTCCAGAACACACTCCACTTGATCCTTTTGTATAATCTTTTTATTATGCTGCTGAATTTGGTTTTCTCTAATATATTGTTGAGGATTTTTGTATCCATGTTCAGAAGAGATATTGGTCTGTAGTTTTCTTGTAGTGTCTTTGTCCAGCTTTGTCATCAGGGTAATTCTAGTCCTCATGGAATGAGTAAGAAAGCATTCCCTCTTTTTCAGTTTCTGAAAAAAGTTTAAGAAGTGCTGGTTTTTTTTTTTTTTTTTTTTTTTTGTCAGGGCTTTTCTTTATCAAGAGATTTTTGATTATTGATTCAGCTCCTTACTAGTTACAGATCTATTCAGATTTTCTATTTCCTCATGATTTAGTCTTTATAGGTTTTATATTCCTGAGAATTTGTCCATTTCATCAAGTTTATCCAATTTGTTGGCATACAGGTGTTCATAATACTCACATAATTCTTTTCATTTCTGTAGAATCAATAAAAATATACACTTTCAATTCTGATTTTAGTAATTTGAATCTTCTCCCTTCTTTTTCACATAGTCCATTTAGCAAAAGGTCTGTCAATTTTGCTGATCTTTTTAAAGATAAAACTTTTGGTTCCATTGATTTTCTCTGTTTTTCTCTTCTCTACTTTATTTAACTCTACTCTAGTTCTTATGATTACTTTAATTATGATAGCTTTGGGTTTAGTTTGTTCTTCTTTTCCTAGTTTCTTAAGTTGTAAAAGCAGGCTGTTGATTTGAGATCTTTCTTGTTTTGTAATGTCTGCATTTTTTTGTATTTTTTATTGAGGTCAATTCACATACAACATTATATTACTTTTAGGTATACAATATAACAATTTGATATTTCTGTATGTTGTTAATTTTGCATTCTTCTGCTTTACTGAATTTGTTCATTACTTGTAATAGTTTTTTGTTAGAGTCTTTAAAGCTTTCTATATATAATATCATGTCATCTGCAAATAGTGACGGTTTTAACTTTTTTTTCCCAATTTGAATGTCTTTTCTTTCTTATCTTGTCTAATTGCTTCTTGCTGGAATTTCCAATAGTGTGTTGAATAAAATTAGTGAGAGTGGGCATCCTTGTCTTGTTCCTGATCTTAGAGGAATAGCATTCAGCTTTTCACCATTGGATATAATGTTATCTGTGGGATTTTCATAGAGAGCCTTCATTATGTTGAGATACATTTCCTCTCTATACATATTATTAAGAGTTTTTGTCATAAATGGATGTTAAATTTTATCAAATGCTTTTTCTGCATATATTGAGATAATCAATGATTTTTCTCCCTTTGTTAATGTGGTATATCACAGCGATTGATTTGTGGATATTGAGCCATTCTTGCATTCCATGAATAAATCCTACTTGATCATGGTTTCTGGTCCTTCTAATGTATTGTTGAAATCTGGTTGCTAATACTTTGTTGGGGATTTTTGCATCTATGTTTATCAGGATATTGGCCTATGATTTTTTTTCTTGTGTTGTCCTTGTTTGGTTTTGATATCAGCATAATACTGGCCTTGTCAAATCAGTTTGAAGTATCCTTTCTTCTGTTTTATGGAAGAGTTTGAGAAGGATTGTTGTTCTCCTTCTTTGAAAGTTCGGTAGAATTTATCAGTGAAGCCATCTGGTCCTGGACTTTTGTTTGTTGGGAAGTTTTTTAATTTTTTTAAAAATTTATTTATTTGAGAGAGGGAGAGAAGGAGCAGGAGAGGGAGAGAGAGAGAATCTCAAGCAGACTCTGTGCTGAATGTGAAACCTGATATTGGGGCTCAGTCTCATGACCCTGAGATAATGACCTGAGCCAAAATTAAGAGTCAGATGCTTAACCTACTGAGCAACCCAAGCACCCCTAAAGATTTTATTTTTATGTAATCTTTATACCCAACTTAGGGCTTGAATTTACAACCCTGAGATCAAGAGTTGCATGTTCTACTGACTGAGCTAGCCAGGAGCACCAAGGGAAGTTTTTGATTATTGATTCCATCTCCTTAGATTTTTAATCAGTCTGCTCAGACTTGGTCTTGGAAGGTTGTATTATGTAGGAATTTATCTATTTCTTCTAGGTTGTCCAGTTTGCTAATGTGTAACTGTTCATATTAGTCTTTTATGATACTTTATATTTCTGTAGTATTAGTTGTAACAATTCCTCTTTCATTTCTGATTTGATTTGTATATGTCCTCTCTCTTTTTTTTTTCTTGGCGAATCTAACTAAAAGTTTGTTAATTTTGTTTATCTTTTTAAAACCAGCTCTTGGTTTTATTGGTCTTTTCTATTGTCTTTATAGTCTTTCTTTCTGCTCTGATTTTTGTTATTTCCTTACTTCTACTAACTTTGACCTTCATTGGTTCTTCTTTTTCTATTTCCTGAAGGTGAATCCCCCAACCAGTGGTCCCCAAATCGCATGAGATCTTAGTCCAAACCTCATGAGATCTCATCCACCTCCATAACCCCTAATGTGTGCCAAACCTGAAGCCTGTCTTTATAGCCAAAGCTCTAGGACTGTCAAGTAAGTGGCTTTTACAGAAAGTTTGAAGATGTGTTTCAGTCTCCTGTCTGTGCAGTACCCTGGGGTTGGTAGGCTGCCACAACTCTTTCTCATTGTTACAATTCCATGGGCCCCAGGAACACAAGCTGTCTTGGCCACCAGAGCCAGGCAATGTAGTTGTGTCTCTTGGCAGCAGCCATAAAAATCACGGTACCAGTTAAGGGTATAAGCTCCTCTTTGGGAGATACCAGTGAGTTAGAACAATGCAGAGGAAGAATAAAAATATGGTGTGGGCCAGCCTACATTCCCTGAGAGCACCTCAATAAGCCCCTGTAAGTGTGCCAAAGCAGAATTTGCCCCTCAAGCTAAAGCTTCTGCACAAGAAAATAGACCCTTTTCCCAGAAAGACTGGGGATATGTTTCAGTCAGCTGTCTGTGCAATGCCTGGAACTGATAGTCTGCCAAGAACTATCTCTGCAATTGTTATAGTCCCATGGGACCTAGGAACACAGGTCCCTCCCTGGTCTCTGGAGCCAGACAATTAAGAGGTATTCCCTGGATGGAATCCACAATACTGGGTCACCAGACATAAAAACTAGAAAGTCAGACATGTGTAGAAGCTCCCCACAGGAGATACTGGCACTCTAGGGTGTGACAGAGGGAGGGTATGAAGGTGGTACCCACAGGCTGGTGTGAGGCAGAAGGGGAGTGCAAAGATGACACTTCCCCCAAAAATAAAAAGAAAAAGGTAAGAATTAAAAAGAAGAAATGAAAAGGAAAAAAAGATGGTACCTGCTAGCTTTAGCAAGCTGAAAGCAGGAAGATGGTACCCATCAGCCTCTGTCCCTGGAGAGTATCTCAGCAGGCCTTTGCCCCTCAGGCCAGTGTTTTAAAACTAGCAAATGAGCCTTTCACATAAAGTCTGGGCAGTTTTCAAAGGGTTGCTGCTGTGCTGGGCCCTGGGGTGACTGAATCTGTGGATGAATCCTTCAAGAGCTATTTCTCAGTTTACCACAACCCTACATGACTCATGGGCATGGGTTCTATTGGTCCTCAAAGGCAATTTTTGGGGGGCTTGTCTCTCATATGTTGGTCTGATAAGTTGGGGTACCCAATGTGAGGTATGAATCCTTCACTCCTCAGGGAGAAGCTCTAACTTTTGTGTTCCCTTCCCATTGTGAGCTGCTGCACTGCGAGTGGGGTTTCTGGTGAGATTGTGTCTTAGCTTTTCCTACTCTCTTTGATGTGGTTTCCTTCTTGTTTCTTTGATTTAAAGGGGTTGCTTCACAAGCTTTTAGTTTTGCCCCCCACCCCCAGCAGAAATAGTTGCATATACAACTGTAGATTCTATGTGTCTGTGGGAAGAGGAACTTTCAGGATCTTCCTATATCACCATCTTGACCTGGAACTCTCTTAATGTCTGCATTTAAAGCTTTAAACTTCTCCCTTATACCATTTTCACTGCATCCCTTAAGTTTTGATATGTTATGTTTTCATTTTCATTTTTCTCTAAGTATTTTCTAATTTCTCTTGTGATTTGTTCTTTGATCCACTGGTTGTTTAAGAGTGTGCTATTTAATTTCTAAAATTTTTAATTTTCCAGTTTTACTTTTGTTATTGATTTCTAAATTCATCCCACTATAGTCAGAAAAGATAGTTTTTATGAAATTTATCTTTTAAAATCTATTGAGACTTAATTTGTGGCCTAACATATGGGATCTCCTGGAAAATGTCCCATGTGTACTTAAGAATGTGTATGCTGTTGTTGTTTGGTAGAGTTCTCTATAGTCTATTGGATCTAGTTAGCTTATTGTATTTTTTTAAAGATTTTATTTATTTATTTGACAGAGAGAGTCCAAGTAGGGGGAGTGGCAGGCAGAGAAAGAGGAAGAAGCAGACTCCCCGCTGAGGCTGAGCAGGGAGCCTGACATGGTGCTCAATCCCAGGACCCTGAGATCATGACTCACGCTGAAGGCATACACTTAACCAACTAAACCACCCAGGCACCCCTGACTTATTGTATTTTTAAGTCCTCTGTTTCCTTTCTTAACTTCTGTCTGGTTGTCATATCCATTTTTGAGATTGAGTTATTGACATCTCCAATTATTCTCAGAGCTTTCTATTTCTTCCTTCAGTTCTGTCAGTTTTTGCTTTATATATTTTGTTGGTCTGTTATTAGGTATGTTTTTGTGTAAAATTGTTATAACTTCTTGCTACTTTGAACATCTTACTAGTATATAATGTCCTTCTTTGTCTCTTGTAAACTTTTTTGATTTAAAGTCTATTTTGTCAGATATTAGTATGGCTACCCCTATTCCCTTTTGGTTATTTTTCCCATACAATACCATTTCCCATCCTTTTACAATCTATTTGTGTCTTTAGATGTAAAGTAATAGCATATAGTTGTATCATGATTTTATCCATTCTGACAATCTCTATCTTTTGACTGGAAAGTGTACTCCATTTCATTTAAAGTAATTACTGATAAGGAGATACATATGTCATTTTTCTATTTGGCTTCTATATGCCTTATATTTTTGTTCTTTATTTCTTGCATTACTGTATTCTTGTGTGTTTAGTTGATTTTGGGGGTGTGAAATGTTTAAATTCCTTTCTCATTTCCTTTTGTGTATATTCCATAGCTGTTTTCTTTGTGATTATTTTGGGAATTACATTTACCATCCTGAAGTTATAACATCTTAAATTGAATTTATACCAGCTTGATTTCAATAACACAAAACCTCGGTGCCTCTCCAGCACTATCCTTACCCCTTTGAGTTGTTTATGTCACAAAATTATATCTTTATATATTGTGTGTCCCAAAACATAAACTAATAATTATTTTAAATGCATTGGTCTTTTAAATTATGTAGAAAACAACATGTGGAGTTACAAACCAAAGTTTACGATAATACTAGCCTTTTAAACTAGTAATTAAAAATATTTTAGTCTCTTAAATTATGTAGAAAACAAAAAGTAGAGTTATAAACCATTGTTATAATAATACTAGCTTTTATAATTGCCCACTTACTTACCTTTATTGAGATCTTTATTTTTTCATATAGCTTTGAATTACTATCTAGTGTCCTTTCATGTCACCCTGTAGGACTTCTTTGAATATTTCTTGTAGGACAGATTTATTAGTAATGGGTTCCCTCAGCTTTTGTTTATCTGGGAATGTCTTAATGTCTCCCTCACTCTTGAAGGACAGTTTTGTTGGATATAGGATTCTTGGCTGACATTTCTTTTTTCTTTTAGCAGTTTGATTATATCTGCTCACTGCCTTCAGGCTCCAAAGTTTCTGATGAGAAATCTGGTGATAAACTCATTGAAGATCCCATATATGCACTCTCTCTGGGTCCCACAAGCTCTGTGCTGGCTGCTTCAGGAACGTGTGTACCTTCCATGGGGCTAGGGGGTGGAATGGGTACCTGCTATTGTGCTAAGAACTAAAGTTAATTGCAATTTAGTATTCAAGCCTTCCTTTGAAAGTTGCAACCTTCAGTAGCCTCTAGAGTTTCTAAATAGTTATATTAGACAGATTCTGCCAGTGTAAGTTTTGTCTAGTTGGGGAGACAGATTCCTGGTACTTCCTATCTAACGATCTTCTCAGAATCCTGTCCCATTTAGTTCTCTTTCATAGCTTTTTATTTCATCTCGAAGAGTTGCTTTTTTGTTCATTGGGATCATATTTTTATTGAGTATAATTATAACAGCTATTTTAAAATCCTTTCTGTTAATTTCAAACCCTGGTTCTTTTTTGTGTTGGGTCTCAGGTGATTTTGTTTGTTTGTTTGTTTGTTTGTTTGGATTCCTGATTCTTTATGAGTCAAGTTGTTTTTAATTATGTCCTGAGCATCATGAATTTCATGTTGAGGAATCTCTGGATTTTGTTATTTTTCTCAGAAGTGTGTGGATGACTTGTTTTAGGGGTAATTAATTTGGTTGGAGTCATGTTGCAAATTCTGGCTCTTGGCTGGCAGTTTAAATTTCAGTTAAGTTCTTTTGTATTTATCCATACTTCTTTGAGTTTTCCCAGTGCGTGTGTAGTTCAGGGGGTCAGCAAAACATATGGACAACGTATATGAGCAGAATCTATGGCTCGTATCTCTGGCTTTCTTATTTCTTTGATTTCACCTTCACTTTTAAATATCTGTGGTTTCCCTGAACTTTTCTCTGATCTCCTAGTGTAGAAAGACTGTGGCTTTTCTCTTGAAATTTTAGCCACTTTTACAGTGCCATCTCCAGTCTGTATTCAGGATAAAAGCCATAACAAATGAAAACACACCTTTCTGGTCCCTTCTGGTTCTGTAGAAACTTAGCCATTCTGGAAGCCTTATTTTACTGTATGATCTAAAATTTTGTGGACTTTAAAAATATTTTAATATCATAGTTCAGAGTTTTATAATATCATTTCATTTTATATTCAAGTGCTGAATATTTAATGACGATTAAATCTTTCCAAAGACTCCTTCAGACACTTTCCAAAATTGGATTTTTCCTAATTATATTCAGATACTGATAGAGTGATTTTACAACTACCAAAATAGAATGTTTTTCACTTTGGGCATTTAAATTAACTAACTGTATGATTAACCTCTATTATGATGCTAAATACTACAAAGCAAACTAAAAGTTTATGAAGCACGCATATCAGTATTCAGAAGGCTTCAATGTGAATTTTTTCTCTGTAAAGACCAAAGATTTGTGATAGATGTTGGTGGTGACCTTAGAAGAAAAATCAAGGGAATAAATTATTGTGTCAAAATTACCTTTATAGGCAATGTTTTTGCTGTCATAGGGCAATCTATGCTTCCCTTTCTTCTTATAATTGTATCAGTTTCTCATTGTTAAAGAATTCCTCATCCCAAGCTACTCTATTATTTCTGGAATTTGTAGAAAGGTCAGTGAGTCTCAGGAGTTGTGATTACTTTTTCTAGCTGACATTTATTGATCTCATTACCTTCATGCTCATATTTCAAAAACTTTTTTCATTCTGTTACCATTTCAAAGATGACAGAAATGCTGCAGTGCTCACTGTATTAGAACTGTATGTAATTAAAGTTTGTACTCTGTGTTTCATCACAGTCTTACTGTCAGAACCACAGTATGTATTATTTATAAATTAGATTGTTATAATTAGAACACATCATGTGCATAAAATCAAGTCTGAATATATATTCTAACATATATTTTACTTATTTTCATAGAAATGAATGCTGTAGAATCTCTGGGCATAAACCTTTTGCTTGTACTGAATGGTTCACTTGACTTTCTCAATTGCCAGTGCTTAGTTTTAAATGACTGCTTTAAAAAAAGTTTACATTTTTGCATAAGCAGTTAGTTCTTATAAAAGTCCTAAAGACAAGGTATAATAGAGAGATGTATTCACGAATAAAGGTGATTAAATAAAATTAGACATAAGCAGAGTATAAATCTCCTTACTAAGATTGAATCATAATTAATCAGATTCATCAAAGAAATATATATCTGTTTCCAAATATTTAGCTCTGCAGTTCTAGGCCAATTTTACTTGTCTACATTAAAAACAAACTTTAGAAGGATGGTGAAAATTATGTTTTTATTAAAGTTCTATTTGTGTGGGGGTAGGTGTAGGGATAGTCTTCTCTTTTCTTTTGTCTGCTTAAGTCACAATTGTACTTAGGAATCTGTCGTTTGTATTTGCCAAGAGTTTATTTAACCAGAAGTATTTAAGGATTCTGTGAGAATCAAAAATAGTACCCAGGCATTCAGCTGTCATAATGAATCAGAAATCTAATCTATGGGGGCGCCTGGGTGGCACAGCGGTTAAGCGTCTGCCTTCGGCTCAGGGCGTGATCCCGGCGTTATGGGATCGAGTCCCACATCAGGCTCCTCTGCTGGGAGCCTGCCTTCTTCCTCTCCCACTCCCCCTGCTTGTGTTCCCTCTCTCGCTGGCTGTCTCTATCTCTGTCGAATAAATAAATAAAATCTTTAAAAAAAAAAAAAAAAAAAAAAAAGAAATCTAATCTATGAACCATTTTCCAGAGGTTATGTTTTAGATTGATTAATTTACAAAGGGCCCTAATTTAATAAATTGTGGTTGATTGTCATGACCAAAATCACTGTTGGAAAAGTCTGCTGGTTTATGTATATGATTTTAGTCCTTTTTCCCACAGATTTGACTCCTATTAATTCACTCCTCAGGGTTACTAATTTCTTTATTCTTCCTCCTAACATGAGGGATAAGGTCCAGGGAAGCATGGTCTGTCTCTCACTGCCATTCCTAGGTTGGAAAGACCTACTGAAACCCTTAGTGTAAAATGTTGTCCATATCTCCGAAATTTGCAATATCTTGTTTTACTCATATCTATTTAAAGATCACTGATACACTGTATTCATCAAACTCCAGCCTTATAGTTTGTGAAATACAAAGAAATGTTGATCATTTTGATTTCCCCATTAGACAAACAAACAAAAAAGCATTCTGTACTGCAATCTCTACTAGCTATAATAGAGTATGCTAACCCCAGGGAATAAGTGTTTTCATGGACCATTTTTTAGGGAAAGTCTACTAGTTCCTAAAGAAAACATCATTATATCTTTCCTTGTAAAATATGAGTTTTTATTATTTTTAATGATAAGCATGTTTTATAGTATATGGATAATATGTGTAAAGTTGAGAGAGTCTCTTTATAATATTCGAATTCATCTAGATGGTACATAATATAGTTAAAAACAGAAAAGCAGTCTGTTTTAATGACATCCATCTCTTCAGATGTTGGTCAGAGACCAGGTTTTGTTCTCACAGGAAACTTTCTCTATGGATATTGTTATGGCTAAAGGTGATTATTTGAAATTAAATCAACACATTTACTGAATAGTACTATAGGTTAGATACCACATTATCTGTAGTGGAAGATATGAGGGAGGTGCTGGTACTAAGTACTGAGTCAGTCAGTTATGAATATTATTTTATTTATTCCCAGCAATTCTGAAAAGGGTATTAGTTGTATTTTATTGCTGATGAAACAGGCTCTTGATTAGAAAGTAGTACAAAAGATTATTACATCCCAGGAATGACCAAATCCAAAATCCCTTGCTCTATGGTAATGCCTTCAAGCTTCTTTGCTCTTTTCTCTTTACTGAATTGTGAAAAATATGCTCCTCATCATGCATGTTTAAGCTGATGGCTATATTTATTTTTGACTGCTAAAAGTTTTAATCAAAAATTTAAATAGTCATATAAGGATATAATTTGACATACTGCAAATATTTTCATTGAACAATTGATATTCAGATAACTCTCTTAAAAACACCCAACTGAACCTATGCACCACAGTGATTTGAGGCTCACAATCATTTGATTTTAAAAAGTACTTAGACATTCTTGTTATGTTTAGGAATTTTATATAACACATTTTTTATCCTAGATCTCTGAGTTTTATTATACAACATTCATAAAATTTTATCTTAATATTTTTTTTATATTTGATATCTTTTATAGATCACCCCATTATAGTTCTCTACAACAAATATGTGTATGTAAATCAAAATTAATTTTTTAAATTTCCTATAAAAAGGCTCTAAGTACTAAGGCATATCTTCATAGTTAATTTGTCAGTGCTATTTCTGTTCTTATGTGATCAGAACAATATAAACATGTTAAGAGACTGATAAATAATTATAAAATATGACAAAGTTGATCAGTCTTAACATTTCTAAATGAGAGATTAAACTTTTAATCAATCTCTGGGTGAATAATAAAACTTGTTAGGGAGTCAGAGTTCAGTCAAGTCTGTTAGGTTTTGTTTTTATGAATGTAAAATCCTTTCCACATTTTTAAGTGGCTGGGAATGGGAATATTAATATTACTCAATTCCCCTGAAGTTTTTATAGAAATATGCCAAAAGTCACACAAATTATTTTTAATAATATAAGTTATTGATTTTATTGGGTCTTCCATCAATTTTGTTGAAAACAAAGAATTTAAATCCAACTGACTTGCAAAAGAAGTTGTTAAACAGTCACTAAAGGCCTTCCTTTTGTCAACATCCACACCAGTGTTTCAATCACACTGACTCTTCTCTTGATGCCTGGGATAGTTTTCTGGCTAGAATCACACTGCATAGCAAGATTCTGGATAATGAGAGAGAATAATTTCCTGTGCGAAGCAGGACAAAGAGTTATGAACGGGGAGTTGTGAATGAAGAATCAGCAAAACCTATTCTTTCTCAGTTAAGTATTAGAAAAGAAGCCATGTAGAAGTTAAGGATCTAAAAAGTAGCAGTTTCTTTTGGAAACTTTAGCCCTTTAGAAAGTCTTTGTGTCTCCTCTGGTGTATTTATACCCAACCTAGTGTGGAGATCGCAGCTCCACGCCACACTGTGGACTTTGCAGTCCAGTTAAAATGAGTTAACAGGTGAGGTATTTAATTTCAGGACAAGAATACAAATTTTAATAAAAGTAAGTCAAGTCCAAAATAAACCATGTGTCACAAGACCATTTCATATTAATAGTAATCACACTGTATTTTTCATTCAATATTTTGTCAGTAATGTTCATCCAAACACTGACATTGCTGTGTATTAGCCAGGATGAGGTATACAATTAAGTCAAAGAAATGTAAGGTTCTGAATGTAGTTTAAACACTCAGGTTTTTCAATATATTTTAACCAGATATGGGAAAAAGAGCAAGAAGTTGGTGTCCCTTCAGGCCCTCACCCCAGGGTTGCCCTTACACCAAAGGCATAACTGAAATTAAGCAAAAATTATCAGCAGTAATCCCTATCCATACTGCTTCTCATCTGTTCTTGCTGCCACCAACCTCCATGATCCCTTAAGCACACAAACTCTATGAACCTTGTCTGAGCTTGACAAAGATGTATTGAAAACTCTCACAAACATCTTTCTGTCAAATTCATCTTGTACTTCTCATGTTTCATTTTGGTATTTTATGTAGCAAACACATTGAAGTATATAGCTGTTATAGCTATTATGGGAGATTGTAACCCTTTGGTCAATATAAACAGTCCTATTGCCTCTGAAATTTTTTTTTTCAGTCTACTCTGTTAATGTTGGCACTTTTGTTTTTTTATTATTTCTTTTATTTGGGAAACTTTTATTTTTTGTTATTTTTTAACATGTCTATAGTATTTTGTTTTAGATTTATTTCTTTTGGGCAAAATATATTTCTTTCTTTTCTTTTTTTTTTTAAATTTAAATTCAATTAGTCAACATATAGTACATCATTAGTTTTCGATGTAGGGTTGAATAATTCATCAGTTGTGTATAACACCCAGCGCTCATCACCTCACGTACCCTTCTTATTTTTTTTAAACCGAATCAGAGAAATTAGTTTCTTTTTCTGATTGAATTTGAATGAATTATATTCATTGATATGACTGAGATACCTGGTGTCTAAGTTTTCTATTGTGATACTGTAAAAATAATGGCTTCAAATAATACCAATATATGATATTACAATTCTGTAGGTCATAAACCCAGGCACAGAGAGCCTAGGTTCTCAGTTAACTGTTTTCACCTGAAGCTCAGAGTCCACCTCCAAGATGATTAAGGTTGTTGGCAGAATTCAGTTCCTTAATAGAAACCTGCTGGAAGGTTACTCTCATACTCTCAGGCCCATGCCATGCAACCCTCTCCATCTTCAAAGCCACAGTGGAAAACTTCCTGCACATCAAGTTTGCATTCCAGCATTTGAATCTCTTTTCCAAAAAGAGGGCTCACCTAACTTATGCGCACTTATGCTCAGGCCCATTGAGGATCATCTCTCTTTGTTAAGGTCAACTGTGCAAAGTAGTGTTACCCGGTCATGGCACTGACTATCCCATTGGATTCACAAAGCCTGCCTACCCTCAACAGGGAAGGTTCTGCAGAAGTGTACACCCAGGGGCAGGAATCTTGGCACTGTGTTAGAATTGTACCTACCGTAGTTCTTTTTACCTTTGGGATCTTATTTTACAATTTATTTGGGCTTTTTAACTTTTCCCCCCCTCTTTTTAAAAGTTTTTTAGAGCAGTTTGGGATTTGCAGCAAAATTAAGAGGAAGGTATAGCAACTTCTCATAAAACCCCGGCCCCACACATGCATGGCCCCCCTTATTAAAACATCACTCCTCAGGATGGTACTGTTTGTTTGTTTGTTTGTTTGTTTTACCAAGCATTTACCAAAGGAATTTTACCTTGTAAAGAAACCTGAGATTATGGAAATAGTTTGGAAAATGGCTAAGAGTGTGGTGGTGAGGGGCATAGTTTTGAAGGCACCACTTAGATGGAAATCATAGCTCCTGTTCTATATGATTTGGGGCAAGTTACTTCTCTCTGCAGGTGTCTCATCTGTAAAATGGAAATAATATTACCTATTCCCCAGGGCAGCTTTAATGATTAAGTGATTTAATATGCATAAGGAACACGATGCCCAGGAGAATAGCATTCACTAAGGGTTAGCTATTAGTATTTCTCTTTCACCATTACATGGAAGATATTTATTCTGTTTTAAATCTTCTTGATTTCAATCATACATTGAAACTATATTTCTCTAATTATATATAACATCTGATTCCATACAATATCTAATGATGGATTTAGCCAGCATTTACTATTATGCATGGTCTAGTCTTTATTAATATTCTATTTTATATCAGACCCCTATGATAAATTAACAGAAAAATGAAGAAAGTGAGGAAGACTGCATTATTGATCTATGTGGAAAGAAGATTCACAGGCAAAGGAACACAAGTTCTTAGGACAGGTGAGGGCCAGATGTGTTCCTGAAAATAGAAATATGCCAATGTGACTAGAAGTGAAAAAGATGGAGAATGGTAAGGGATGAGATCGAAGAGAGATCTTGTTGGACTAGATCACATAGGGCTTTGTAAACCATGGCAAGTCTTGGGCTTTTACTCCAAGAAGGCTGAAAGCCAAGGGATATTCTTAAGGAGAGACATGCTATGACCTGTCTATGGCTACTGTGTGAAGAACAGACTGCATGGAAACAAATGTGGAAGAAGAGAGTCCACATAGTTGAACTGAATGAAAATAGTGGCTTTGATTAAGTGGTAGCCATGGTGATAATTAGAATTACATTATCCAGAATTATTAGATATGGATATATTTTGAAGAAAAAGTTGAGACTCTGTTGTTGGTTGCATGTAGTTCTAAGGAAAAGAGAAAACTCAATTGTGCCTTCAATATTTTGATCTGAGCAGCTGGGAACAATGGAATTGCCATTTTCAGAGATGTGGAACCACGAGAGGGAAAGATACAGGGAAGGTCAAAAGCTCAGTTTTAAAATATGTTAAAGATGCTTCTTAGTTATGTAGCTGGAGATGTTAGGTAAACAACTTGAGTATATTAATTTAGAGTTTAGGAGTGTGGTTTGGCTTTGAGGTATAAGTGAGGAATTTTTCAGAAGGTTAAGAGTATTTGAAGTCATGAGTTTGTATGAAAACATTTAGGGGTCGGATGTAGATCAACATGCCATAAAGATTACAAGGGCAGAGCCCTGGGCATGCCACCATTGCGTACAGCGATACAAGAGCGAACGAGAGCGAGTGAGAGAGGAAGAATGACTGCAGAAGTTATTTCTTTGAGTAGACAAGAGTAGCTGGCCTCCAGTGAACGAGTGCAACATCTGAGTTTAGATAAGAGCATGGACAGTTCACTCATTCTAACGGGAGAAGGCAGAGTATACTATTTGGGTGTAAGAATTTTGCCTTAGTTGGTATAATATGGACAGAGAACTTTTTTTCTAGTGTAAGATATTATCTTTTTATGCATGATGATTAGGATAAAATAATAGGCCCCTATTTTTTGACAGGAACAGGGAAGAAATAAAAAGAGAGATAAAGCTTCCTCTTTGAGTGAAGAGGGCTGAGCCGTGTCTAGAAGCTAAGGCGGGGGGCCACAGGGAAGAAGCCAGGATGAGGGCTATACCACTGCCGCAAAGTAGGAAGGCTGAGTGCACATATCTCATTTAAGTAGTACTTTAAAACTTAAAAAGAACTCAACACTCTCCCCATAAAAGTCAAATGTCTAAAAGGGTTTCAAGATCATCATATATTTGTCTAAGGTTGTCATTTCATAACAGACAGTAAACTATACACCTATGAAATTAGATTAGAAATTTTCTATCTTCTTATTAAATATTATGGATGATCATGTGTAAGTCTATTCTATCCTCATTCATAAGTCAAAGAAAAGAAGTATGGCTTCCTGGAGAGGACTTATGTCTTTAGAAAATAACATATCCATATTAGAGTGAAGTTATTGGCACCACATGCCAAACAAAAATACCGATGAGTATTTCTTATGGACAAAAATACAATTAATTTATTGAGAAGCCTGCAAGAGATTTTAAGTGTGACAAGACAGAAATGTCCAAACACATTTAACTAATGAGGCTAAATAATCAATCTTAACAAGACTGATCCAACTTAACAGCTGTGCAATTTTAATGTACTCTACTTGAATATATTGTAAGACCATCTTTGTGGACATTCCCTTTAACTGAACCCAAATTACACATCATTGTATATTGAAGAGCATTTTCAGAGGAAAATTTTTTAAAAATGGTTGATAATTTATGAAAAGAGACATACAATTTGAGGTAAATGAGATATCACATTTGAGTTAAAAATTGGCAAAAATTGCAAACCCTGATTTTATTCTGTATTGGAGAAAGTATGGATTTATTCATGGTACTCAATTATTCTTGGATAGAGTTTAAATTGACACAGATTTTTTGAAGAGCAATGTGGCAATATATGTTAAAATTTTTAATGTATCATTAACTTACTTGCTAGGAATTTATTCAAACAAAACACTCTCACAAGTGTGCAAAGATGAGTGTTCAAATATATGCAGTGAAGCGTTATTTGTACCAGGGAACATTGGAAGTAGCTTAAATGTGTATCAGTATAGGCTTTATTAAGTAAGTTATGATGCATCCTATTACCTCAAGACAAGAGTTAAAGAATATTTATTAATTCAGAGAAAAGTTCAACACACAATTGTATTTTCCATTTAAGATACAGAAGAGCACTTGGTATGGTGGCAGCAGGCTGCCTTGAGTGCAGGCAACATGGGCAATAAAAATGATAGGGAATTTCAGGGCAATAATAAAATCAACTAAGAGGCTCTTATCTATAGGGAACAAACTGAGGGTTGCTGGACAGGAGGTGGGTGGGGGGATGGGGTAAATGGGTGATGGGCATTAGGAGGGCATGTGATGTAATGAGCACTGGGTATTATATGCAAATGATGAATCACTGACCTCTACCTCTGAAACTAATAATACACTATATGTTAATTAATTGAATTTAAATAAAATAAATAATAAAAATAAAATCAACTTAAAGTCAGTCTGCTTTTTATTATTACCATGAGCCAGTAGTTTAAACAGTATCAGTCAAAAAATACTCCTCTCCCTTTGTACACCATCACCCCTGCCCTGGATTAACAACTGCAGAATGTGAGAGAATGCAGACTAAGAAAGGGGGAGAGGACGGGAAGAGGAAGAAAGAATATGAACACGCAGTAAATTTGGGAGGGGCCCCATGTGTTTCAAATGTGGAATCTTAATATAAATTTTTGCTCTATTTTGAAGAGTCTTCTATGCCATATGATGGGATTTGGCAAACAGTGATCTATGGGCCAAATCTGGACTGTTGGCTGCCTTTGTAAGCAAAGTTTTATTGGAAACATGGCTACACTCAATCTTTTATGCATGGCTATGGCTGTTTTCACCTGACAAGGACAAAATTAAGTAGTTACAACAGAAGCTGTAAGATTCAAAAAGCCTAAAATATTAACTATCTAATCATTTATAGAAAAAGTTTATGGACTTATGCTATAAGTAATGGAATATTTTAATTTTATTTGAGAACAGTTATTTCCTTTTGGGTTGAAGTACTTTAGTCAATTGTTGAATTATACATTAATGGCTATTGTGGTCACTAGCATTTTCTATCATATTTAATGAAAGTCATTGATCAATTCCTAGTTTTCATATTTTAGCATTTTTGTGTGATTTACAAGCAATCTGTGGGAAAGTTATCAGCCTTTCAACTAAACAACTGAGACTTTTCTATTCAGTAAGTTGTCCTTGTTTACAAAGCCATGTTTGAGTGCTTGGGGCTTTCATTTCCTGATTCTTTAGAAGTAATGTAAAATATAAAAGCAAAATAAAAAGTAATTTACTGCTGCCCTTTTCCATAAATATACATAGAATTCATGGTGACCAGCTTGCTTACCTAGTTTTAGAGAGTGTGTCTTACCTGTCCCTGCAATACAGTGCTCATTAAGTTCTAGAAACAGAACTACCGTGTTTACTCAAAAAATACATGGCTTAATTTAAATTACAGAATCTTCCTGTGAAGGAAGTCCAAGTGATTTACAGAAGGCCACATTTATAACGCATAGTTTAGGCTGTGCACTCAATTTAAAAGTCTATTATTTTTTATGAATTGCTCTCCCTCCAGCCTCAATGGTTCAAAGGCATCTCACACATATTTCTTAACAGAAAATCTGTCAGAAATAGACATTTTATAAACTTTAATTAGTTTAATTGGGTGTTTTCTTCTGATCTCACATTGACGTGTTTGTGGAATAGACTGATAGAAAGCTAAAGCTCCCTGAGTACAAGGACAAGGAGATTGTTGTCGTTTGGTAGCATATTTGCAGAGAAGACCAAGTCTCTGGAGTTTTACCAAACATGCCTCGGGGTTAGGCTTGTTGAATCCCATCTACTTTATCCATTAGAGATGCATTTTATTATTTGATCTTAAAAATGGTATATTACAAGCCTGGTCTTTTTTTTCCCTTTAAAATGATTGTCTTCCTCTAATTCATTTCCTTTACCATTAACAAGCATTTAGCATGTACGAGGCTCATTTCTAACCACAGAGGAATAGTAAACTAGAAAAAAATCTTTGTCTCCTGAGAAGCTTATATTTTACATTCAAATGTAGATATTCTTGTTAATTTTCTCTCCTTCCTTCCTTCCTTCCTCCCTCCCTCGCTCCCTCCCCTGTTCATATCTTCAAATATTACAACAATTAAGCAAACCTTTTTACTAGGGGATTCTGAGGAAAATGGCAGCCTGAATGTTCTTCGGTTCTCCACCTCCTAATTGTTTCTTTGTTGAAGGAGACAGCAAGGATGCTCTGCCACCCAGAGGAGCTCAGCCTTACAGACCAGTGAATTAATTCCCCAGAGGGAAGGTAGAACCCACCTACCTGTGCAGAGTCCTGGGAGGGTTGGCTGTGTCTTGCCGGCCTTTAGGACTTGCAGAAAATTTGAGCGCTGAGAGAGCACCACCTCTTATGCTTAAGAACATCTGGACAGATGCTCAGTATTTGGTATCTGGTCTGTAGTTTTGTTGTTCACACCTTGTTAGTATTGTTTCAAAATATATATACCCCAGTAGAAGATGTATGGAGAAAAAAGAAACAAGAATAGCAATATCATGGAATAAAGTAGATAGTCTTATGAAGCAGCAAGCACATATGTATAAAATATAACATCAAAGAGTACATATAAAGAAGTAAACTAACACATGCAAGGTGTTGTTGAGCGGAGCTATGCGTGCGGTAATCAGGCATATATAGGATTTGAGAAGACGCACTGGAAAAATAACTGAACATGAAGGAGATTTAGAGAGACTGGTTTAATGAGGAATTATGTTTAACTGAACAGACCTTAAAAAGATAATAATTTGAATGGAGCTATACTAAATTTCATGAAAAAAGTTTGTGTGTTTTATACATGTATCTCAAACTTGGACAAAATTGTGCTGTCAGCATTTACCAGAAACTTTCCGACTTTGGACTCAGAATTAAAATAATTTCAACATATTTTCTTCATTTTAAATATTTGATTCAAATTATGTTCCTCATACTTTTTATAATACAAATCCGTGGAAGCAGATTTTACTCTTATAAATCACATATGCATATATATAGTGATGATTTCGCATAGAGTCTAAACGAAAATCGAATTTTCTTGTACACTCACAAAACAAGGAGAATTGATCATTGTCTTGGAAATGTCCACCAAATAATAGAATTTTCTCTGGGGACTTTAGAAATAGGTCAATCTAATGAAAAAGAAAAGACACATTGAAATGCAGAACATGTTCTTCTTGAAAAGATTGATGTATTAAATATTTATGCAAACACATTAAATTGGCAAGTGTATGAAAACATTATTACATATTTATCACCTTCACATCTCATCATTTTGAAAAGAACTTCTTTCCTATAAAACTAAAATGGATGACTCTAAGTTTTCTAAAGTCACATTTTTCAAACTTCATAACATGGAATGGTTTGTTTTTCAGAGTTTATATTAATTCTCATAAATAACAAAATTAATGCTGAAACTAGAAAAGACTAATAATTTATTCAAGATAGGAGCAGTCAAGCCCTGTTTCATCATTAGCCTTTCTCCACAACCCTGAACTGGGGCCTCCAAATATGAAAGATGCTTCCTAAGAGTGAATATTCACTGTGAGAAATAAATGAGCTCTTTTAGGTTACAGAGTCATTTAGCTAGCAACTGGTTCTGTGGCAAAAGCCAAATGTCGTAAGGGAATTAATGCATTTCTAAAGTACCTAACTTCTAGAGGGTAATAAATCCTGATGGAGTCCAAAATTTTATGGTCTTTGGAAAGTGTTATTTAAATTAAAATTTAAATTGACTGCACTTCTCATTAAAAGCCAGAAAGTTGAAATGATTTTATATAGGCTCTAAAAATATTCCTGTTTAATATAAACTGCCTTATTATGATGATATGGTGTTCTGTATTCAAAGCTCTCTTTCTGCCTCTTCACTCCTACTTCTTAAA
>NW_024425563.1:72887539-72991239 GCF_017311325.1 Ursus maritimus | reverse complement strand
TTCCTGCTGAACTCCTTTCCCTGTCTCTTACGACTTTTCCTTACCTCATTGTTGGTTTGATCTTTATCACACTTCTATTTACTATTTTATTTATTATTTTACTCCTGAATTGTACTACCTTTTCATCCCTCCTCCCATTTCTAGAAGCTTCTGTTAGACTTTACGGTTCTCTTCTGCTTGCCTCTCTTACCGTTTTCATCTTTCCTCCCCTCTTTGATGTTTCAAAGACCACCATTTTAATTCATTACTCTTCCTCACGTGGTGTCCTCATGATCTCTCTGTGCTTTGATTGTTTGTTCACGGTATCAGTCCTGCTGTGGGGTAGCACATTGTTGGTGTTGACTCCATTGAATTGAACTTGACTATTCCTACCATATACCATAGTAAGAAAAATCTGCATCATAACATGGGAAGGGATGGAGGAGAAAGAGAGAGAAAGAGAAGGTCAGAACTGGGGCCATAAGTGCTTGGTTTTGAAAGAAACTTGTAATATAATTCTTGCTGAAATTGACCTTGACCTTCCCTTCTGTCTTTGTGTGGCTGTTCTATACTCCTCCAGCACCCAGCAGTTCTGCGGTCATTTCTACTTGACTGTCTAAATACACTCCCTGGATCCAGTGCCTTGCTATGAAAGGTCGCCTGCCTCCTCCAGGTCCTTGCAGGTTGTGAGGTTTTTATTTTCCTGCTCACTACTCATTACTGTTCCCATGCTGCTGAATTCTGGGGCCCTTCTTTGTTTCTCGCCTTCCCTGTGCTGCTCTCTCCCTACCCTGCTTCTCCGTGGCACATAGGACAAACCCGGCTCGCTCCATCTGCACAGCACCATTCTTCTAAGAAGGTGGGATGAAGGATGGGGATTAAGCCAGAGAACAGCACAGCATAGATAACAACATCACAGTGAAACCAAGTCTGGCAGCTTCTTGGTCTTACCCACCTTAGTCCTGCTGGCCACTTTGTGCCAGATTATTCCCTATCTGGAGATTTCCCCCCATATCTTCCTCTTCTCCCCATGCAGGAACCCCAGGCACGTCCATGATCAGGAGAATAGTCTATATTCTTGCTACTTTATTACACAGAGTGACTTCTTTCATTTTGTCTAACCACTCTGGATTAGCTCCCCATGGCTGCTATAAGAATGCCATAAACCGTGAGGCTTAAAGCAAGAGAAATTTATTCTCTCACAGTTCTTGAAACCAGAAGTCTGAAATCAGGGTGTCGGCAAGGCCACGCTTCCTCCAAGGCTCCAGGGGAAATTCCTTTCCTTGCCTCTTCTGAGCTTCTGATGGATCTGGGTGTTTCTGGGTTTGTGGCTGCATCAGTGTGATCTCTGCCTCCTTCGTCATGCAGCCTGCTCTTCTCTGCGTCTTCTCTTCTGTCTCTCATACGGAGACTGTCATTGGATATAGGACACACTAGGGGGTCCGGGATGATGAACTCATCTCAAGATTCTTAACTTAATTACATCTACAAAGATGCTTTGTCTGAATAAGGAAATATTCACAGGCTCCAGGAATTAAGATACAGTCTTATTGGGGGGCAGAGGGGAAGCTGTCATTCAACTACCGGTTTTCTCAGCTTTCACAAAGAGAGACAGACAATGAAAGTATTTTCCCACTTCACTTTAAAGGGCAAAAGTAATTCTGTCGCTTCAGAATAATTCTGTAGTACTTCTAGGGCTTTTAGAGGAAATTACAGTTAGTTTTTAAATGATACTTCTCTTCTCATTAAAAGACCCAACCCATTAAAAATGGTTAAAATAATGTAACATTTTAAATATGGAAAAATTAGGGGCATGTAATGTGGCTTAGTCGGTTAAACTTCTGCCTTCGGCTCAGGTCCTGATCTCAGGGTCCTGGGTTGGAGCCCCACATGGGGCTCCCTGCTCAGCAGAGAGCCTGCTTCTCCCTCTGCCTCTGTGCCCCTGCCTCCTTTCTCTCTCAAATAAATAAATAAAATCTTTGAAAATAAATAAGTAAATGAAAATTATTACAGAAACTTAAAATTTGTATCTATTTACATGAATGTCTTTATGTCTTTGTGTATATACATGACTATGTAAAAATACATATTTGTAATCATGATAGATTTACAATTGTCTTTACTGTGCTTAGTTTTAACATCTGACATTTTAACAAATTTTTTTAACATTTTAACAAACCTGTTTAACATTTTAACAATTTTTTTTAAATTTACAATTTTTTGTTTTTTTATTTTAATTATTTAAGAAATGCTTTGTCATTGTAGAAAACACAAACTTTTTTTTACAAAAAGAAAAATTAATTGCCTGATTTTACCAGACCAAAAAAACAACCAGTTTGGGAACATATCCTTATTTTTCTCATGTGACTATATCCATATGTATATGTGAATCCATATTCCTGCAACTACATCCATATTTATTTATAGTTTTGATTATAACAAATCTTGAACCATACCATATTATCCTATACTTGACTTTTTCATTTCTCCAATAATAGTATGTTGCAGTTTTCATTTTCCATTACTTTATGCTAGTATCATTATTCTATATAGTATATATGTCTATGTAGTGCATCATTGTTTTGATCTATAAACTATTATCATTGGAGATTATTTTCACTATTAAAATGAGCACCATTAATGAACATACTTTGTCATACATCGTTATAAAAGTGTATCATTAGTTCTTCAGGATTATAACTCAAAGGCGAATTTGCTGGTTCAGAAAATGCATATGCTGTAGCAGACAGTGCCAGGCATCTCCTAGATCTCTGTTCTCGACTTCCTAGGAACCAAGAAGTTCATTTCCCAGCCTCACCTACAGCTGCGTGTGGCCACGTAACTGAGCTCTAGCCAGTGGCATAAAAGAATGGGACTCATTTGTGCCATCGCTGGGCTAAGATCATTAACAAGCAAATCTACTTCATCCAAGTCCTCTTTCCTCTGGGCTGCCAGAGAGGAAGAGGTCTGAAGGGCAGAAGAAACCGGTGCCCCTTAGGGAGGGAGCTACCTTTCACTGGGCCAGGAACATCCATCTCAGGCGTTAGTGGACTGAAAAATACTGGTTTTGAGCTATGATACATTTTAGGGTCTTTTAATAAATGCTGTTTTATGGTAAGTAATAACACTTGTTTTTAGAAGCATTGATACGTTCTGTTAAAGTACATTTCTCAGAGTCTAAGCAGTGANNATATTCCTGCTGCTTTCTTTTTCTTTTGTTTTTAAAAACATTTTTTTATTGGAGTGTAGTTGGCACACAATGTTACATTAGTTTCAGGTGTATAACATAGTGATTTGACAGGTTTATACATTATGCTATGCTCACTACAAGTGTAGCTACTATCTGTCACCATGCAACCCTGTTGCAGTATCATTGACGGTGTTCCTTATACTGTGCCTTTTATTCCCATGACTTATTCATTCCATTAGGGGGAGTCTGTATCTCCCACTGCCCTTCACCCATGTTGCCCACCACACACCCCTTCCTGGCAACCATCAGTTTTGCTTACAGGACTGATTCTGCTTTTTGTGTGTTTGTTTATTTGTGGCTTTTTGTTCGTTTTTGATTCCACATATGCTTTCTAAATAAGATTATACTCAAATGTTTACAGTCAATTTTGATATTTACTAGAAAGGATCTGCTAATAATTTCTAGAGGTTCTCCTACATTAATTCTTCAACATGACCATTTCGATCATGTTGCAGATTTTCCTAAAAAGTCTTAAGGAAGATAGTTAAGGCTGCAGCAGATGTAAAATAGGTAATTGTAGCATTCTTCATCAGTAAACCTTATATATACTTCTAATTATTTATTGTTATGTTGCTGTTAGACACTGTTTTATATGTAGAGATTTCCAAAGTTAAATTATTTCTTACAGGAATTTCTTGGAAATGTGGGAATTCAGAGAAAAGGTAGCAATAAATCTACAATTGTTCTTACAGATTGTAGTTTGCCTCTCGTAAAGAAAGTATACAGACCCTCTCATCAGAATAAGCCAGTTTGACCCCAAAGTCACTATCATTATGTTTTGATATTAACATTAGTTTTTTTTTTAAAGGTTTATTTATGTGTTTATTTGTCAGAGAGAGACAGAGAGAGAGAGTGCACAAGCAGGGGGAGTGGCAGGCAGAGGGAGAAGCAGGCTCCCCACTGAGCAAGGAGACCTATGTGGGACTTGATCCCAGGTCTCTGGGATCATGACCTGCACTGAACCGGCAGACACTCAACCGACTAAGTCACCCAGGTGTCCCTAGTTTTTTTCATTATAAAGAAAATAGATGTTAATTTTAATTTACTTGCATTTCTTCTGTATCAAAATTGAAGTTTATATGAGCTTCTAAGTGAGTTCCTTTAATGTAAATCATTTATTATCTTTGTTCACTTATCTGTCAGGGTCTTGATTTGAATAAATTGTATATATTATAGGCAGATCATCCTTCTGGTGATCTGTACTTAATTAAATTTTCTAAGACTTGTTTTTACTTAATTCAATAATCTGTCAGGAACTAGATTGATGTAGACTGTGTGAGTTGTGTATCTAAATTAATTTTTCCACAAATTCTAATTAATTTTCTCATTTATTTATTAATGAATATTCTCTTCTCTGTAATTTCCGGATGTTTCCTATGTCAAATACAAATGTTTGTTAAAGCTTTTTTCAGACATTTTCACCATGTTCTATTTATCTTCATACTTATTTTTGTTCTAATAGCATACTGTTTTGATTATCACTGTTTTAAAATGTGACTTGGTATTTGATTGGGTTGGCAGTCCTGCCACACAGTTTTTCTACTAAAAATATTTTTGATAATCTCTTTTCTTTTCTTTTTTTTTTTTTTCTTTTTTAAAAAAAAGTTTTGTTAAATGGCAGGAAAACAATTGGGAACTATTTTATTTAGTGGGCATTGTACCAACTTCACAGAACAACATATGTAAAAGCACCTTTTAAAAGATATTAGTCATTAGATCACTATTTCCATTATAGAGGAATCATAAAATATTCAAGGAGTATTTTGCTTAACAACAGGTTTGTTTTTTTTTACTGATGTATAATTGGCATAACATTATATGTTTCAGATGTATGACCTAACGATTTTATATTTGTACATGTTGCAAAATGATCCCAGTAAGTTCAGATGGCATCCATCATCATACATAGTTAAAAATTATTTTTCTGTGATGAGAATTTTCAAGATCTGTTCTTCTTACTACTTTCAAATACGCAATACAGTATTATTAACTATAGTCCCTCCCCATGACTTAATCATTTCATAATTGGAAATTTGTACTTTTGACCCCCTTCTCCCATTTCGCCCACCCTCCCCTTCCCCACCTCAAGCAACCACCAGTCTGTTCTCTGTACCCATGAGCTTGATAGTCTTTGTTTTGTTTTTGAAAAATACGTATTTTTAAAATGAAGACTAAGAAACATGATTATTGCTTAAGATAAAATTAAAATAAATAGTACTATATGAAAGGCTCTCCTTTATTTTTAAATTCAAATACACATACACGTGGCAGGGATTTTGCCTTCCTTGAAATATCACCAGATATATGCCTATCATCCCTGATAACTTCTTTGCTTATATTCCGCATTTCCTTTATATGGAAGTCCAGAAACATTCAAGATTTGATACGATATCTTACAAAGCTCAAGGGTTAAAACATGAAATATTTGATATTGCAAGAGGTCAGGAAATGCAGCTTTTTTTTTTTTTTTGGAGAACTGGAACTATATTTATATCTGGAAGTTAATTAGATATTATGCCTTATAACCAATATGGTCTAATTCATAATGAAAGTATTTTATGAAAAAATAAAGATTAAAATTTTCATTAAGACCTTTTTGTGTTGGCAGTTTGCCTGTGCAGTTGATTTGCATAAAGCGTGATTAATGATAACTAAAGAAATAGTCTAACAGGTAGAAGAAGATGAAAAATTATCCTAATGAAAGAACATTTTATGGGGTAAGCATTTCAACAACAGAAACCCCGATTCAACGGAAGTTTGTGACATGACATAACTATGTGAAATGGTAATAAGCTAAACTTATTAGCCAATGTTCATTAGTTTGATTTGTTTACCTGTGGCATGAGTTTTCTTAGACAAAGGCACACAGTTCTGTTTCTTTCTAAAAACTGCACAAAGTCACAGGCAAATATCTAGTTCAGCACAATTTGACAGCACAAGTGCAAACATTACTAACCAATTCATCTGTGAATAATGGAAAATGTGGAAATAAACATAGTAAAAACCTATGTCTTCTGGCATATTATTCAGTTGTTAGACTACATTCTCATGGACACATTTGAGAAGACCAGATCCATTTTACAACTCACACAGGACTTTTTATGTGGCTTATGACAAACTGCTTTCATATATCCTCCATATAATATAAGACATGAGAGCCCCAGGTCATGTGATATGAATGATCAATATATGAGTTTATATTTGGAATACAAAATATAATAAATACTATTAATGCAAAATACTATTAATAAAATATGGAACTTATATGTGGAAAGAATGCATTGTAGAGCTCATTTATTTCAACTATAGTTCTTGACACAAGGTATAGTAGTTCAATACAATCCTTATTCTGGTTGAGTGACTATGGATTTTTTATAATTATGGGAAGAAAGCTGTGACATATTTAGCATTTTTTTTCCACTGGTAATAAGGGTGGGCTTCATGGACCACAGGTCCCCCACTGTGAAGGGCCCCACACTTGGTTTAATGTTCTGGTAATAATAATACCAGAATACTAGTAATATTTGAACAAGAGTTCCCTCCTTTTCATTTTGCCCTGGGCCCTGCAAATTATGGAGCTGTCCTGCCTGTAACCAAATACTGTATCCAAGACTCTCTTGTATTAAGATTATCAGTTACCTTTAATCCAAATCTTCAGTCCTCTGCAAAAATGTATGATTTATTATTCCTTCTTTCTTATTCTTAAGCTTCACAAACAGAAATTATCAAGAGTGAGGCTGGCTTGGTTTTCTACTGGTCTTATGACTTTTAATTTTTTTTCTTAATGAAATATATTTTTTTTTACAGTTTTTAATTTAAATTTCAGTTAGGGGGTGCCTAGATGGCTCAGTCTGTTAAGCGGCTGCCTTTGGCTCAGGTCCTGGGATCGAGCCCCGCATCGGGTTCCCTGCTCAGTGGGAAGCCTGCTTCTCCCTCTCACTCTCCCTATGTGCTCGCTCTCTCTCTCAAATAAATAAAATCTTAAAACAAGATAAAAGAAACTCCAGTGAGTTAACATACAGTGTAATAATGGTTTCAGGTGTACAATTTAGAGATTCCACACTTATAACACCTGGTGCTCATCACAGCAAGTGTGCTCCTTAATCCCCATCACTTATTTTAGATTAGGACTCCTGCAGATTTTTCCTTTTAGAAACTACGTGAGTGCTGTTGCAACTGCAAGCCGTATTACATAATCTCATATTAACCTCCCCAAACAGAAAAAAGTACGTAAGTACTCTTATAGACTTCACCAAATTTAGTGACCATTACTATTTTACAGCATTTTTTGTCCTCTCTATATATTCATACACACACATACATTTTTCTTATGAATCATTTGAAAATAAGTCACAGACATTTTGTCATTTCACCCTGAAATGATTCAGCTTGTGTCTCCTGTATAACCTAGGTACCATCCAAGATATTTTAACTTGATACAATAATATTATCTGATATTATTCCAATTGAAATTTCTCTTATCAGTCTGGAGTATCTTTTACAGATTTTGTAAAACCTAGCATCCATTCCAGAATCATGCATTACATTTGGTTCTCATGCTTCTAATTTAACAAAAACATCTGTATTTGCTATTTTTCCTCCAGAGGATTTCAAGCTTGATGAAAGCAGAAGCCCCCTGTGACTTATCTTTCTTTGATCCTCCAAGGAGGCTGACTGATAGAGGATAAAAGGCAATGTGGTGTAAAGAGTCTAGACTTAGGCTCATGTGCGTGAATCCTAGCTCTACCATTTCATTCTGTGACCTTAAATATTCTCTTTAAATTTTCTGAGCCTCACTCTTCTTCTTTCTAAAAAAATAGCCATATTACCTACATTAAAGCGATTGTTGTAGAGAGGAAATGATAGAACAAATGTAAAATACCTGGCATGAGGATGGTACTCCGTAACTATTTCCTCTTTCCATCCTTCCCTCAATTTGTACTGATAGTGAGTTTTTGCTATTTTTTTTTCAATATGCAGAGCGAGATTGAGAGGAAGAAAAAAACCCAGAAATGTTCTGTCTGCTGGTCTTGAAAACCTTTTTGTCTTGTATCATCTCCAAAGTGATAAGAACAGATTTTTATAGTATTTCAAGTATGTCAAGATTCATTTTAAATTTGAAGGGTACACACAGTAAGGTTGTATTTTTAAAGTGTGGCCCCTGGAAATCAGAAAGAATAGAGTTTAGAAAAGGCAACTTATGTTTAAATAAATGGTTCCTGCACTTGAATGTGACATGGCAAAATTCCAGAAAAAGCTGGCAGAGAGTCTCAGCTACAACAAATTGCCCTCCCATCCTTCCAGACTCTTCTGAGATTCTGAGCATCAAAAGACATGGTGATGACCACATTTCTTGGCATTTGCTAGAAGCAAGGTTCTCTTCTCTCTCCACAGCTTTGTCAAACTGGACCATAGTTTTAGAACTATGGAAATAACACCAAAATGCTGCAGAAACTGCAGGGACTCTGGTTTCCCTTTCTTTTGATTCCATCATCTGAAGTCTTTTTCTACCTCCTGGGCTTCTGGGACTCTTCCTTGAGGAGGAGGAGTGTGGAACAGGACTGGGGACTTTACAGTGGGAGATATATGGACAGGTCTTGTTCGCTTGGTTATGAGTTTCAGAATTATCGTAGGAATGCTATGTCTTTCTTTTGATGACTCAGGGTAACAAAGTCGGTATCAGTGGTTTCTCTCTGCTGTCGTTTTCATTAATCCAAGCTACTGAACTGACACCTTTTTTTCCACCTAAAGGCATATCTTGGCAATACTTTTTAAATAAATCTATGGGGTCAGTTTGATTTCTTATCATTTGCCCTGTATTCTCATAGTTCACAGGATAAATTTAGCTCTCTGACTTACTGGTGTCTTTTTGTAAAATTAGTTATCGAATCTAAGTCTGAGAGAACCTTCCCCTAAACTGTTTTCTTGACTGTGATTAAATAATCATTCCTGTCTTTGTTATTTGATCTGCTAGGAGGCCATCCTGAAAATAGTACACCTTCTGCTTCAGGGACCACCGGATCCTTTACCCAGTCTCAACTTTGTAACCCTGTTGGGTTTATTTTAAGCGGGGGGCACATCACTATCATAGGGATTTTAAAGAAGCTGCTAAGGAAAGAATGCTCTCTCTCCTTCTCTCTCTTCACCTCCTTTTCTCCCTCCCTCCCTCCTTCCCTTCTAATCTTTCCCTCTTTCTTTTTTGGTATGGCTTTAAGCACAAATAGAACTTCACACCTGAACGTTTGTATTTGCTCTCAGATTTACCCCTGCGAAAATGCTAAAGGTCTTCAACTGTTTACCGGGACTTCCTATGCCTGTGCAGGTAAACCATGCCTGCAAGAAACTAGTTTGAAACAGTCACTCTTAGTAGAAAACATCACTAACAGTTAAGACCTAGGAAAAGAGAGACTGATAAAAGAGATCCTTGTGGTTGGGGCACCTTGGAGTCAGGCACTCAGTGATTCTGACTTCTCATTGGAGCCCTTCAGTGAGCTTGGCCCGGCTGTGGGTTGGCCAAGTCCCCGGGGTTGTGGTTGGAGTTAGAATCACATACTGATTAGAGGCAAACACAGAGCATAACTAGCTGTATTTGGAGACAAAAGCTGAGTTAGATATTGAAAAATGGTTGAAAAATGTTGCTTTTCTCTTTTTTAAATTTCAAAACTTTAAACCTCTATTAAGCTAAACACCAGGCTAAAATGGAACAGGCCTATAAAAGTGAAAAAAGGCCAGTATGAGAGAAATGGTGCAATTAGCAAACCAAATAACACAATTTAGAATGAAAGAAATTCGTTGAAGCCCTGTTTGGGAAACAAAAAGCTATATTACAATTTGTACTTTCTGAAGACTTTCTCGAAAAGTGTTTTGCTTGAGGAATTTACTTGAAAGATTTTATAGCTTTTCATAGTCCTCTTACCATGAGAATTTATTTTAATGAAAGCCAGAATCACAATATATCTGTAGTCTCTTTCACATACACATACAATGAAATCAGAAAATGCAGCGCTGTTTCTCTTGCTGGCTCTGCGGTGGTCCCTCCCGGTCAGCATGGTGCCAGCGCCTAGGTCCCCGGTTTCTGGGCTGCTCCCTTTGTTTGGCCACAGCGGGAAATATGTTGAGTGGTGCCCACACCGAGGAGGGCTCAGCTCTCGGGAGGAAGCCTTCACCCACTTCATCATGCTTCTCGGACTGGGACTGAGTATGATGAACGCTTCCCTGAAGAGCACAAGACATCGAAGTTCACCAGCTTACCTCCATTTTCACATCAGGTCCAGCCCCATTGCTGGGGAGGTGGTAACCACATTCTATTCCTAACCCTCATGTGAATCCACTTCCCCTTGGCGAGGAAGGTGAATAAAGAGAACCTGGGACTGCCGCCCAGGTACGGGGACCACAGCACTGGTGCGCATGGATCAGAAAAGCGGAGGGGACTTTAAGCTCACCTGTTTTACTTGTATCGAATGATGGCCAGTATACTGATCTTCCATCCCTTTGCTTGTGGCAGAAGAATGGCATCAATAAAGTAAACTAACTACCTGTCACAGGAGAGGAAACCCCAAGAAACAAAGAAAAAACCCTCCAGAGAGCCAGGCAGTGGGAGACTAGCTCTCTTTCCAGTTTGTGTGACTTGCCTATTTTTAAGCTTTCCTGGGCCCTATATCTCCATCCGCAAAATGAGAGGGATTTTTTGTAACCTACATTGAGGCTGTGAGCAAATCATATGATGAATATTATTTGTCCCTCAGGATCCAACTTTTTTCCCCTTCCCTTACTAATCCCCAAAGGTAACCACTAAGCTGACTTCCAACATCATAAATTAGTTTTTGCCAGTGTTTGAATTTATATAAATAGCATCGTACATTAGATACTTCTTTGGTTTGGCTGCTTTTGTTCAACTGGATGTCTATGAGATTCACTCATTTTCTTTTGTGTAGCAGTTTGCTTATTTTTACTCCTATATTATATTCTACTGTATGAACATACCACAATTTTTATCTATTCCACTGTTGATGAATATTTGGGTTGTTTCCTTTTGGGGGCTATAATGAATGAATTCTTCAATGAAAGTCCTCGATTGTGTATTTTGGTGATATATGTATACGTGCCATGGAATTACTAGTTGTAGGTTATATGAACACTCAACTCTAGAAGATGTTACCAACAGTTTTCTAGAGTTGTATTAATTTCAGCATATAATATGTTAAAGTTACACTTATTCCTTAGCCTTGCCAATTCTTGGTACTGGGGGTCTCTTCAATTTTAGCCATTCGGGTGGACGTGTCCTAGTATCTCACTGAATCTTCAGTATACAACTCAAAGAATTTTTACACACACATTTGCACACACATAATCACTTGCCAGATCAAGACATCATTGGCAAGACTCAAGAAGGCTCTCTCATATCCATTCTCAGGGAATATACTCCACCCAAGAAACAACCACTATCTGACTTCCACCGTAGACTACTTCTGCCTGTTCCTGAATTTAATATAAATGGAATCAGACAATTTCTAGTCACTGGCCTCTCAATTCATTTGCTCATTTTTATGCCTGTAATATTAATCAGTATTATTATACACAGCAATCACTTTTCCTTTTATGTTGCAGTGTAATACTCCTTTTAATGAATATGTTTTAATTTTGCTTCTCTGTTCTCTTGCTGATGAACATTTGCATTGTTCTATTTTTTGGCCATTAGGAATAAAGCAGCTGTAAATACTCCTGTGTCTTCGGTGAATGTAAGTACTCATTTCTCATTGGTGTTTACCTAGGAATAAGATTGCTAGGTCATAGAATAGGTTTAGCTTTAATAAATATTGCTAAATAGTTTCCCGAATGGGTTTCTCCAATTTAAACTCTTATCAGCAATGTAAGATAAGTCCAGATTCTTGCCACCATTGTATACTTTAGGTTTGTTAAATTTTAGTCATTCTGGAGGGTGTATAGTGGTACGTCATTGCTGTTTTTAAATTGAATTTCTCTGATGAGTAATTATATTGAATATTTTTTCTTATGTTTATTGACTATATCAATACCTTCCTTGGTGAAGTGTCTCTGAAGTCCCTCTCTTGTTTTTTTTAATTATTGACTTATATGAGTTCTTTATCTATTGTAGATGGGAGTTCTTTACTGTATCTCTGTATTGTCTTTTCCTATTTGCCTTTCACTCATAATATGGTGCTCTTGTTGAAAATTCTCATAGTATTGAAAAAATATATTCTTTTAGTTGCCAATTTTTATATACTAGGAGATTTTATATGAAAATATGGATTTCAGATTTCTTTTAAAATACTACAAGGATTCTGCAACATCCTGCTTGAGATGTCATATACCTAAGGCTCTATAGGAGCTGCCCACATGAGATGCCCACCATGGTCCCTATTGTTTTCTACACCAACACAATTCACAGTTTCACATTACCAGCCTGGTCCTATAGGCATCCAATATGGGATCATGCTCTAAGATATTTTCCATTTTTAAAGCCCGAGTTCTGCTAACCAGACCTCTTTTGGCTTGATAGACTTAAACAGTGTGAGGGATAACAAATGTCTTTTGGGGGTCATTCCTTAACAACACCAAATCTCTGGCCACCAAATAATAAATACTTTAGTGCAATTGGGTACATAGGTTCTATCATAGTTTTTCAAGAATCAGAATACAATGCATGCAATTTGGGAGAAGTGGAGTTCAAACAGTGTTTAATAATAGTGGCATTATTTTAGTTTAAGTAGAAAAATTAGTGGAATTTGACCAAATGTGTCTTAGACCTAAAAAAACAAAAATATTGCAACCACATTTCAGAATTTCTTGTGTGTGTGTGTGTGTGTGTGTGCATATGTACACACACAATATACTCCTATGGAAATAACTGTGGTAATTAATAGGTTAAAATAGAAAACACTTATTCATTTACTTCCTACATTAAGAGCTTCTCTATTCACAAGGTATTGCTCTAAGTGTTAGAACCACAGAGTGGACAAAATAGAGGAGTTGCCTGTTTTTATAGTTGTCATTCAAGAATGAGAAATAATCAGTACCTGGATACACAATAAAATATTAAAATATATAAAAGCTTAACATGTTAAAAATAGGTTCTTACAGTAATCAAAATGGTGTAGTATTGGTGAAAGGATAGACAAATAGTTCAGTGGAACAGACTAGAAATCCCAGAAATAGACCTATGCAAAAACAGCCAACAAATCTTTGAAAAAGGAGCACAAATAATTCAGTTCATTTTTTTTTTAAGATTTTATTTATTTATTTGACAGAGACAGAGACAGCCAGCGAGAGGGGGAACACAAGCAGGGGGAGTGGGAGAGGAAGAAGCAGGCTCCTAGCAGAGGAGCCCGATGTGGGGCTCGATCCCATAACGCCGGGATCACGCCCTGAGCTGAAGACAGACGCTTAACCGCTGTGCCACCCAGGCGCCCCAATTCAGTTCTTTTCAACAACTAGTGCTGGAACAACTGCAAAAAAGAAAAAAATGAATCTAGACAAAGACCTTACATCTTTCACAAAAATTAACTCAAAATGGATCATGGACCTAAATGTAAAGTCTAAAACCATAACACTCCTGGAAGATAACGTGGCAGAAAATGTAGGTGACTTCAGGTTTGGTGGTGACTTTTTAGGTACAACATTGAAAGCACAATCCATGAAAAAAAATAAATTGGACAATATTAAAATTAAAAATTTCTGGGGCACCTGAGTAGCTCAGCTGTTAAGCGTCTGCCTTTGGCTCAGGTCATGATCCCAGGGTCCTGGGATCAAGCCCTGCATCAGGCTCCCTGCTCAGCAGGAAGCCTGCTTTTCCTTCTGACACTCCCCCTGCTTATGTTCCCTCTCTTGCCGCTCTCTCTCTCTCAAATAAATAAATAAAATCTTTAAAAAAAAATTAAAAACTTCTGCTCTGCCAAAGACACTGGTAAGAAATGACAAGAAAAGCCACATATTGGGAGAAAACATTTGCAAGCGTTTGATAATGGAGTGGTATCCAAAGTATACAAAGAGCTCTTAAAACTTACCAAAAAGAAAATAAGCAACCCAATTAAAAAATGGGCAAATGATGTGAACAGACACCTAACCAAAGAAAATATGCAGATGGCAAAGAAGCATATGAAAAGACGTGTCATCATATGTCATTAGAGAATTACAAATTATCTCACCACTAAACACCTGCTAGAATGGCTAAAAATATGAAACACTTGACCACCCCAGATGCTGGTGAGGACATGGAGCACCAGAAACCCTCATCCAGTTTTGGCACCAATGCTAGATGGTGCAGCACTCTGGAAGATGGTTTGGCAGTTTCTTACAAAACTGAATATAAAATCCAGGGGGTTGCATTCCTTGGTATGTATCCAAAGCAGTTGAAAAGTTACGTCCACACAAAAACCTGCTCATGAGTGTTTATGGAAGCTTTATTCATAATTGCCCAAACTTGGAAGCAACCAAGATGTCCTTCAACAGGTGAGTGGATTAACAAACTGGGGCACATCCCTACAATGTGCGTGAGTTTCCTAAAGCTGCTATAGCAGAGCACAACAGGGGGTTGCTTCAACAACTAGAACCGTCATGCAGTTCTGAAGCTAGAGGTTTGAAATCAAGATGTTGGCCGAACTGGTTCCTTCTGAGCGCCGTGAGGGAGAATCTGTCCCATGTCTCTCTCCTTGCTGGCGGTCTGCTGGTGATCTTCTGCATCTTTGGCTTGTGGAAGCATCATTTCAGTATTTATGTGGCAATCTCCCTGTGCCTCTGTCTCTGTCCAAATTTTCCCTTTTTTAAAAAATAAAAATGCAGTCACATTGTACTATTGCCCACCGTAAAGAGCTCATGTTAACTTGATCATCTGCAAAGACCCTTTTTCCACATAAGGTCACATTCACAGGGCATCGGGACTTCAATATTTGGGGGCAAGAGGTACCATTCAACTCAGAATATAATAGAAAACTGTTAAAATATTCCATTATTTCAGCAATAAAAAGAAAGGAGATATTAAACCACTAAAAGACATGAAGGAAACTTAAAATGTATATTTCTAAATGAAAGAAGCCAATCAGAAAAAGCTATGTACCATATAATTCCAGTTAGATGACATTCTTGAAAAGGCAAAAACAGGGAGAGAGTAAAAAGATTGGTGGGTTTCCAGGGATTCAGGGGGATGGAGGGATGAATAAGTGGAACATAGGTGATTTTTTAGAACACTGAGACTATTCTGAATGACACTGTAATGGCAGATACATGTCATTATACATTTGTCAAAAACCCATAGAATATAGAACACAAAGAGTGATCCCTAATGTAAGCTATGGACTTTAGGTAGTAATACTGTATCAGTAATGGCTTGTCAATTCTAACACATGTACCACAACAAAAGCAAGATGTTAACAATAGGAAAAAATATGTGTACAGTGGGATGCTGAGAGATATATGGGAATGCTCTATACTTTTTGCTCAAACTTTCTGAAGCCTAAAACTTGTCTAAAAATTAAATTCTATTAACATACTTAAAAAAAAAAACATTTTCTATGGTAGAGAGATCCCAGATAGCTCCATTAGCTTGGGCAGTCAGGAAGGCCTCTCTGAGCACCCTAAGGAGCAGAGGGAGACCGGAAGGCAGTAGAAGAAAATAAGCAGAGACTGGAGTAAGCAGGGCTTTTTAAACACAGTATCATTTGGTTTTTATTCTGGGTATGATACAGTTTAACAGGTAAGTATTAGGATATGATCTGTGTTTCAAAAATATCACTCTGGGGGTGCCTGGGTGGCTTAGTCGCTTAAGCACTGACTCTTGATTTCTGCTCAGGTCGTGATCTTGGGTTGTAAGATCGAACCCCAAGTCAGCTCCATGCTGGGCATGGAGCCTCTTGAGATTCTCTCTCTCTTGTTCTCTCTCTAAAGTAAAGATAGATATAGATACAGATATATAGATATATATAGATCTATTTATCTATGTATCTATCTAGATATAGATATATCTATCTAGATATCTATATAGATATATCTATCTATATCTATATCTATATAGATATCACTCTGGCTGTTGAATGCAGAGAATATATTACACATGGAGGCAACACTGGAAGCAGGGAGGTTGGTTGGGAAAATACTGCAGTAGTCCAAGCAGGAGGTGATGATGTGATGATGGTTTGGACTAAGGTTGGGCAGCAGATGTGGAAATAAGGGGATAGACTGGGATGTGTTTGAGAAAGGTAATGGAAAAGAGGATTTCTCACTCTGTCAATCATCTGTGACAGAGCCACGAACCTGGAAATATGTGGAAATGTCAGATTGGTTACTTCTCTCCTTACAGGCTGAAATCCATGCCCTTTCCATTCACATCTCCTTCCATAGAGTGAAAACTCATCAGATCAAATATTACTTTAATATAAAGGGGCCTTCCAAAATTGTGCATGATGTTTGCTTTTCATAATGTTTGTTGTAATAGAATTTGACCTGTATCTAAGATTCATTTAATAGAGGCTTAAAGTGTTTTGCTTTCCTTTCACTTTCTCTGAAAATTTTTAATTACTGAAGTTAGAAAGAAAGTGTCTCGTTTAGCAAAGAGAGAAGTTAGTATACAACTGAGCAACTTTGTATCTATAGCAACTCTGCAAATAAGAACACTTATGTTTCTGTTAGTTAGATTGGGTACATCACATCTGAAATATAGGCCAGCAGTGATGGGGAGTTGTTGACTATGATGAAATCACACAGGTAGATATCAGTCACAACTTGGCAAGGAGAAGAAAGGAGTTGTTTTTGTTATTGTTGTGTTTTTGAAAAACTATTCTTAGAATTGGCTGAGAGTAACAAATGTTTCCATTTTTGCCTCGATATTTTAAGACAGATGACAAAGAATTAGAAAACAAAGGACCACCATAACTCACTTAAAATATAGCAAATTAACAGAAGAATTGGCATCATTTTAAAGAAGAAAGACTGCAAAAATGAAATAATTTTAAAGAAACTTAGAAAAATTACTACAGTCTTTGAAACATTACCATAAAAAGGGATTACTTTGTTTCCTGTAGGGAAACTCAAATGCACATAGGATATAGTCAAATGAAGAAGAACGTCATACTTTGAATAAACGTAATACTTTGAATAAGAAAATAATACAATAGAATGGTATATGTGAGTTGTATACTTTTTGATTACTTGTCAGCTCTTTCATTTCAGAAGAGCATACCTGATTCTTAATAATTAAGCATTATTAGGAATTACACTTGCCTAATGAAGGGATAGTATCCTTGGAGCTATGAGTAACAGCATGTGATGTCTTTGATTTTTCTAGTCCATTCAAGGGTTCTTACACTTAGGACCTCAATGCTTACATTTATGAAAAGTGAAACAGTCTAGACTGAGCTGCACTATCTCCTTTTAAAAATTCTACTTGGCAAAGCTTTTTCCTGATTTTGAGATTTCACTGCTTGCAAATACCTTGTTTTCTTTGTATAGAATGTATCTAATGTCTATACATGGGTAATGTTACTTACTCTCAGCTTCAGGTAACATTTCACAGTTCTAAGTTCAATAAACATGACATTGTTAACCACATCAGTCTTAATAGAAAGGAAAACATGGATGTGTTGTATCTATTGTCACTGCTCTGTATTTTTTTTTTATTTCAGAAGTTCTTACCAACAACATAATTAAAAAATAAACAATCCTACAATCCTACAAGATTTACATTGCACCATGTTAGTTTCAGTAATTTTCAGTTCAAAGTTTGCAAGGAATTGGCATTTTACCTTGTATAAAGACTTCTAAAAAGACTATCTGAAACCTTAAAGTGAGAAATACATCTATGTTTTTGATAAAATATTAAGGCTATAAACTATTGTAATCATGTAAACAAAAAGCCAGGTCTTTATTGGGTAGTTAAAAAAATTATATGTATTGGATTTTTTTTTTTTTTTTTTTTTTTTTTTTTGCTTAAGAGTTTATGAGTTGCCTGAATAGGAAGAACTAAATTACCTGTTTTCTTTGACCTGTTTCTGTCATTTGTGAAAGGTCCTCAGGGTCAACCAGGATGCCAGTGGAGCATTGCGGGCGACAGCAGAGGAGAAAACTGGGGAGGGGCCAGGGAGCACCAGCTTTAACCTTGCATTAAGTCCAGTGCTAAGGCAAGAGGGGAAGGAGACCACCCTTCCTCTTCTCCCCAGCACAAACCTCGCCCGGTGGGACGAGAGGGGTTGCAGAACCGCTAGGTCAGTGCAGGTTGGAGAGCGCACACTGTCTCCTGGCTCCGGAAAGGCTTCCTTCTCTTTTCAGAACACTTTTCTGCACAGGTCATTTATTCTCAGCGCAGCTCGCTCCCTGATGGCTTTATTTACAGTAAATGATCTAACGTCGGTTAAGAAGCATCGTTGAGGGGTGATTGTTGAGCGTTGTGGATACACAAACGTCCTATACAAACCCCAAAATATCTGCCTCTTTAAAGGCACCAAAAGACTTGTGACTGTTTCTACCTCTGGAGACACACACACATGTATGCACGTTTCGTTTCTATTCCTTATGTAAGTTTTCTATCTAAAACTTCTCTCCTCCTGCATCCATTACCTATCACAGCGCATCTAATCCTTCTGCCTTATTTGGGGCTGCACAGCTCCTCGGTACAGCCGGCTGGGGAGCTGTTGCTTCTGCGAACGCCGCCGGCAGCCGGAGTGCTGAAAAATGCTGAGGGCGGGCAGGCAGCGAAAGAGTGAAGAAAACGCTCTCCTCCTGCTCCGCTCCTCCGCCGCCGCCCTCCCCAGTCGCCCCGGGCCCCCGCCCCCAAACCCGGCTCAAAGTTGGCCCGGAGACGGGGCAAAGGGACCAGGGAGCCGGGGCGGCGGATGGCAGGATGCCGGCGCGGCGCGTCCCGCAGCCGCCAGAGCCTCCGGCCGCCGCCGCGGCAGCTGTCACCTCCTCGCGCGGCCGCCCGGCGCGCCCCTTGCCTCCAGCCGACGGCCCAGAGCGGGGGGGCTAGCCGCTCCCGCTCACAGGTCGCCGCGTCCCCAACTCCTGGTCCTCACCCCAGCCCGCGCGCCGCCGCCTGCGCCCCCGCCCCCTCCCCTGCAGCGGGGGCAGCGGTTTGGCGCTCCCCGGGACCGCCCGCCACTCTCCCGGGCCACACCGCTGCTGCTGCCGCTGCCGCTGCCGCTGCTGCTGCTGCTGCTTCTGCTGCCCGGCGACGGAGCCCACAGCCCGCAGCCCAGCCCGCGGACGCCCCCAGCCAGGAGACGGGGAGCCGCGTCTGAGCATCCCGGGGAGTGCGCTGGGTGCGAAAGAGGGGGGCGGGAGGAAAGGGGGCGGAGGAGTTCCTGATTCCCCGGCGGACCCAGGAAGTTGTCCTTAAAAAAAAAATTATATCGCCGGCCCGCGGTTGAGCAGCCACCTCGTCAGAGCAGCATGTGGACTGGCTCGCCGGGTCCCCTAAGCGCTGTGTGGCTGCCGCTGCCGCCGCCGCCGTCAGAGCAGCCGCTGCCGGCAGCAGGAGCCCCGCGCGGGGCCAGGAGCGGGGACGCGCCGCCGCGTCCCCTGCTTGCTGCTGGCCGCTTCTTCTCGGGAGGTGGCAGTCGCTGTTGCTGCTGAGCAGCCAGCCCGCATTTCCACGGCTGGTGGTCTGATGAGGAGTTGAGACTCTGCGCCTCCTGCTTGGACCCACATGGCTTGTTACCTGGTCATCAGTTCGAGACATCTCAGCAATGGGCACTACCGGGGCATTAAAGGAGTCTTCAGAGGGCCCCTCTGCAAGAACGGATCTCCCTCTCCGGTAACCTGCACACGCACACGCGCGCGCGCACACACACACACACACGTTCAAAATCAAGATAAACAAAAAGAGATACTGTCCTGGTACAGTGAGTGGGTGGTGGGTATCTTACCTTACCCATGAGTATATTGTGTCTGTTTTTACAATTTATTGACAGACTGTTACACAGTTAGGGGTGTGTGTTTACATGCGTATGTTCAACACAGTCATTAGCATCTGTAGTGCTATGGATGCAAATATTTACCGAATGCAGTTAACTGCAGGGCTGTGAGGGTAGCTCCTGTGTGCTATGTCAAGTTATGAATCTACTGATTTGGGCAGTGTAGAAAGTTTGAATGGCACTTTATAACCACGCTTTGTGAAGTCATCAGTTGGGCTTAGTTAAATAATACTGCCGTTACTTTATAAGAAAATAAACTTCTTCAAGATTTTACATCAAGGTACTGGCAGACGGGAAAGGTGTTGGATGCCAGCACTTGATTAAATCTAATGCTTAACTGAGTAGGTTTCTTTAAGGAACGTCAAAGAGTCCTTTGTGGAAACATGAAGTGGAGTTTGTGGTATTAGGTACAAATGTATTTACGTGCATTTAGAGTGATCACTTAGTGCACTATTCAGTTCAGCTTACTATTTGATTTATTCAAGTATTTTTTTTATAAAATAATTTTGGCCAGACTCTAGGACTTTGGTATATTATTAATTTATTAATTGGTACATGCTATAGACTAATGTTCTACAGATTCAAATGTATTTCAAAAAATATCATGACATATTAGGAAAAAAAGTTTTGGATTATTAATAAGTGACTAAGGACAAGTTTTCTAGTTTAATAGAAAAAACAGTATTTTAAGTCTGGATGATATAAAGAAAGAAAACTGAAGTTGCCTGATTTTTATTTATTTATTTTTTGTACTTTTCATCATGGTTTAATGCTCCATTAGCATGAATTATTCAAAACTGCAACATATCTTTAAAACTTTTGATTAAGTGCTATATATGATTTGTATGAGAAGTTTAAAATGAGAAAGTCCAAGTATCCAGAGATATTACTAGGACTCCTAATTATGACAAACCAGTGCCTCACGTTTTTATGCACTGTGGATGTGGGGCGTCACCCCTCCCACCCCCTCAACTACATGGTACCGAAGCAGGAGTGTTAGAATGGAATATATGGTTTATATTGGCACTTACAATTAAACTTTTAGGGTTAGAGGGGTCTTTTGGGAGTTTTAGTTGAAGAAAGCCCACATTCAATCCTTCTGAGCAGTTGGTCTGAATCCTTTCTATTTTTAAAGATTCTCAGGATTGGAGTTTCTGCAGTCTCAGCAAACCACCTTAATGTTTAAGAACACACAGTGTCAGAATCTTCCTTATAGCAAACTTAAATCTATCAAGTTTTTCTATGAGCTCATTTCATCTTGAAAACCTAGAATGTTCCACCTTTCTCCAAGGTATTAGTGTTCAACGCTTTAATAATCTCTGTGGCTGTGCTCCAAAACCCTCTTTGGTTATGGCAATCTGAATTGGGTAGTGTGTTATAGTCTATATGCCTTAACAGTTCACAGGATAAAGGAAGAATTACTTCATAGTTCCTACATTGTTCAGTTCTATTTAAGTTGCTTAGAATACAGAATTAATCTTCCAAAATCTCAAGGGCTTGTAGAGGAAATTTCTGTCACCTGGTCAGAAAGGGTCCTTCCTTCCCCTCTGTGGTCACTTATCTCCCAGAAGCCTGATGGACACCCCAGGGACGGACATATGAATGTGGTTATGACAAGACAGCCCATAACCCGCATGGCTCTGCCGGCTGACCAGGTGCTCACACTCACAGCACACTATTCTCATTCACTGCTGGGCTCATTTTTACTAAAATACTAATTCATTTACTTTTATCTAGGTGCTACACTTTGGCTCATGGGATTGTTCTCTCCAATATTTACACATTTGAGTGTACTTAAATTACACTTGCATCATTCAAAAAATATCCAAGTTAGTCTGTATATGGACTTCCTACACCTGATTTATTTTATCTTCTTTTACATTTTACTATGGAATTTGAATGACTTTTTCAAGGTTTTGGTAGTTTCACACATGAGCTAGGCAGTGTGTGAAGAACTGATGTTCATTCATTCTCCGTCACAGGCAGGTTTTTGAGACAAGTCATTGCCTTCACATTACATGACAGTTAGTCTTTCTTTCTAAATCAAAATAGTTCACTGCCTTCTGGACCCTAGACCCTTGAGCATTTAAGTAATAGTTTCCGAGTATGGATGAGTGTATGTTTGTCTTCTTTATTAATGAGTTGTGAAGCACGAAGCTAAAAACTGGGGTTATGCATCATTTCTTTTTTTTATATTGAGCAATACACACCCCCCAGTTACTTTCAGGCTGACAGACATTTATTGATTTTTTTCATCAACATAAATATGAAACTCACAGATAGAGTCATTTATTTTTTCTTAAAATACGTACCTACTCAGACAATACCTTTTTATTATTTTTTTCAAATTTTGTGCCCAGAATGTCTCGAGTTAACCTCTACATCATTGACTTGGATTATTTCCAGTCACTGAGACTCAGTTTATCTGGGACTCTGGACTGGGATACAATCATTAGTTGATTTAACTCACTCTTACTAAGGTCTGCAATACTTCAACTTTGGTTTTTACTCTTTTAATCCAAGTGTCCTTTCTATTTTAGTCCATACTTTCCTGTTTTAATAGAGCTGTTTCAAAGTACCACATAACACAATTATTGAATGAGACTATTTTGTAACTTCATTATAGAAAGGAGAAAAGCCACAATTAACCCTTTGATGTAAGGAGAATTTCTTCTGGTATATCAGAAGAAATTACATTATATATATATCTCCTTACATTATATATATCTATATCTATATATGTGTGTGTGTATGTGTGTGTGTGTGTGTGTGTGTATATATATATATATATTTATTTATTTATTTATCTTCTGATATCTATCTGGATAATAGGAATTTAGCATTTCAGTGTCTTCTGGATGTAATTCTTCACTTATTTATTTAAAGTAGTTATGTACATTTGTCATATTCAAATCACATGCCTGTAGACTCTGGACATGTTATATTAAACTGACAGCACAAAGGACATGATTATATTTATATACATTTTTATTTCAAAGGATTTCATTTAGAAAACATTGAATCATTACATGGAATTCTTATAATAGATACTTAGTGGGATACTTGAGAAATAAATAAAGCGTTTTACCCCCAAACAGTTTTCACAGATCAGCAAACTGGAAATCCTGGAGTGAAATTCAGCTCCCATCTTCAAAGTGAACACATGCAGATGTCTTGTCTGGTGCATCTCTTCTCTTTTGCAGACTGGATATTAAAAAATAACATACTGCTTTTCATTCCAATTAGAGTGTGAATAATTGATGAGATAGTTTATGTTACTTTAAATCCAGGGATAGATTAAAGAAAAGAAAAGAAAAATGATAGAGTAATACTTTGTACACCATTGAGTATTACATAATACTTAATGGTAAAAGTCTCTAATTTTAGAATGTAAATTTGCCCCCTCTCGCATTTTAGAATATTTATCCTCCACCCTATCACAATTCTGAAATAAAATGAATGATGATTTTGAGTATCCATATGATATACACATACACGTGTACCCATACCGGTCAGTACCCACACATAGGGTGCAGATACAATGTTATCAGCTCTCAAACCTAAGAAGTCACCTGTGTATTACATTGTGGAGTCTTTTACCATCAAATATGTTTACCGTAAAACTGTGTTACCATAATTGAAGTATTCATTAAGAAAACAGTCTATAGGTGAATTCATTTTTTTATGTGTGGACTTCTAAGTTCTATCACCATTTTTTAGTTCAACAAAACAAATAATATCCTCTACATAGTGCCAAAAATATGTTTGAATTTATTCTTAGTTTTTTTGTAATGACAAATGTCTCAAATTTAGATTTGAGTATGGTTTGTTACTTAATTTTTGTGTGGTTAATAGTACGACTATCATTCAGGTCACTGATTAACGAAATATTAATAATCATCATCGTTGTATATTTTATCCGTAGTGCACCTTTAGCTAATTACCACTCTTGATGCTTACGTAGAGTGGTACTTCTTACGAAGTGCTTATTCCTAAGAGTACCATAGTTAGACGTCTAGAATTACCTGTTTCTGGAGATGCCTATCATCTTCCCCCCAAAACATTGGATCTGAAGGAAATTTGGGGGATCTTCATTGAGCAACAGATCAGGGTCCTTGGATTTTGTTGTTATTTGTATTTTGTTCTGTTTAGTGGTCTTATTCTAAATTATGTGTCTGACTAAATTGCCTGATGGAAGGAGGTGGCAGACAAAGAAACCAGCATTTTAATGGACTAAAAAAAATCATATAAAGTTCCCTTTTAAAAATTAAAAACTCATATGTATAAACGAAAGAAGTTCTAGAAACAAATTACCTTGAAGGTACATCTCTTCAGAGAACTCCTTCCATGAAACAATGAGTGCAGACCCAGCCTTGTTTATCCTAATGCCTGTAGTCTTCCCTTGTGTGTGTTTTCATTATGGTTACTAAGGGCATGTTAAACACATCTAAAAATGCTTTCAAACTGATGCACTTTTCATGTGCCAAATATAATTATGAAGCTGTAGTCTCCCATAGAGAAGTCACCCCCTTCCTCTTTTGGATTCATGAATAGGCTAATACTGCCTTTCATACTGAAACTTGTAGGTATTTCCCATAAAGAAGACTCAGGTATGATTCTTACAATACATGTTTTCTTTGTTATGACAAATGTTGTATTAAGCAAGCTCCTTTTTTTCTCACTGCCTTTTCAACCCTTTATTCTTTCCCCCAACTAACTGATTTCAGGTACTTGTAGTTGGCATTTATGCTTTCAAACAGAAGTGTCAAGTTTTTAGGTCTTAAATTTGTGTTTAACTGCCTTTGGAAGGTTCCTGTGGTAAGAAGAATCAAATGAGTATTTGAGTGGTATAGTTTGTGACTTTTATTAGATTATACTACATTTATTTCCAGATTAAAATTTGATAGATCGAATCCTTTGATTTGTTTCTTTTTGACATACAGTTAAGATAACCTCTATTTTAAATTTCTGCTCCATAATTTGGAGACAAAATAAAAATAAAACATAATTGGCATTAGGTTAAATGAGGATGATATTTAACATACAACTGCAGTTGAAAGAGTAGCTATGAGATCTTTGTTGTATAATGTATATGCACGATGATACATATTTTTCATGTGGTAAGTATTAACAGAGCTTGAAATATGAGAGGTTTTAGGCTGTATTGGGAGCAAAGAGCAGGAAAAGTAATTATATTTCAAATAACTCTGGGAGGTGCATTTCAGTGTGAATTTGGTTTGTTCAAAATACACAATTGTCAGAATAATTCTTTATTATATATGCACATATCTTGTAGAAAGTAATTTGAATCAAAATTGAAGTAAAAATGCTACTTTGCTTGAAAATATCTTGGTTTTAACAAGTACGGTTTTTCAGGTAATCCATACAAAATGGCAGGTGACAGCCTTTGGTAGATAGATTTTGTGAGTCGGGTTTACTTCATGGATAAGGTGTGGAGAGAGAAATTAAGTGTTTGATATGTTTTCATGACAAAGTGTAGTATGTTGACGATAGGAATATACCAATCACCAAGTTCCACAGTCTCTCTTGCATTGGAAGCGCTTACTGAACTTGAGAAGAAATTCTGGAAAGATGAGTCACATTATACCTTAGACAATATTCTCACTTGTAACTAAGACCTTGTTCGCTTATTGAAGACAAAAAAATGCAAAAGAATATTATATAGCATTTGAAATGAAAAAGAGCTTTTAGAAATATTTACTCATGTATGATGGTACATTTCCTGAGATTGTCCCCTGATAACATGCATTGAACTAATCTCTTCTTTCATTCAAATTTGTTACCTAAAATCTCAACATATACTTTTGAAAAACTGATAATATACTTTTCCTCACAGATAAAGAGAGCTATTAGACTTCCCTATTTTTTTTCTTTCCTTCTTTGGCTGGTAGGAAACTCAGAGGCTTAACAAAGCCATGGGGACCAATATTGGCATCCAGAACAACACAATGTCCCCACCCCTGCTCATCTCCTATTTCCAGTTCAGCTTTTATTTTGATTTTATTTTACCATGGCTCTTATTCTTTTAAATTTATATTTTATTGTTTCAGTGTATAAAGTTTCTTTCAGATGACTTAGTCCTGTTGTGAACTTGTAAGTCCAGCTATAAATAAATAATAAAATGTAGACTATCTAAATATAAGGATGCCACTCAGGATTTTGTACTGGACAGCTTTGACAATGATTCATGGAATTGGGAGTATTCATTTTGTTCATTTGTAGCAAGTATAATTAGGGCTGCCAATTTTTTGCTTTGACAATTGGCAAATTTCTTTTGGCAAATTGTACTTCACTTTAGTGTGGGTGTGAGAGGCAGGATATAGTTTATTTTGAAACGGATACTGCCAGTTTGTTTTTTTCTAAACAATCTTTTCCCTCCCTCTTATTCCTCTCGCCATTGAGCCTTATTCCTTTCATTAACATGATTATCAGGGTTTTTTCCAGTATCTTTTTTGGCTTATGTGTGAAGGTTGGCATGTATGTCTAACTCCGGAGGTACAGACCCCCTGCAAATGGTGAGAATCACCCGATTCTGTCTGCTTCCCAACTGAAGCGTGCAAGTTTCTTCTCTGTTCACCATCTCTAGCTCAGAATTTAATGTTCATCTCTAGCTCAGAATTTAGAGCTTCCCCCATATCTCCATTCAGAACCTACCTACCAGTGTTCTTCCCCTGCCCACCTTCCCACAGCTATTACTCAGCCCTTCACTTGTCCCCTCTACCTCCTGAGCAACAAATACAGTCAGTACCTCCCCACACACACATATGTCCTTTCCATATCTCCATTTTGCAATGAATAATTATATTCCCTAACATTTTTCTTGGCAAGCAAGGGCTAGATGCATTTCCTCTTTGTGAATGAAATAAATATCATATTCTAAACAGAAAATAACCACTGGACCCCCTTTTTTTGGAATGAGGATGGAAGGGATGGAAATTCCACTTAGGTCTGTCCCTTCCTATTAATTTGCTTTATCTAAATGTGAAGTCAAGAGATACCCTGGTGGCCATATTAATGACATTCACATTTCTCTGAAATGTGCAGAGTCCCTGGATGGTATCTAAGAGTCTTCATGATCCAGCCCCGATCTACGTCTTTAGCTTTAACTCTGTTTTTCCACCTGATCCTATGCTGTAGCCAGACCAAACTACTCAGAGTTCTTGACTATGATGAGTGTTTCTAGACCTTTATTCCATGCACATCCTGTTCCCTCTGGCACAAATCCTCTCTTTGCCTTTGTAGCTTGCGTCATGTTTCATATATTCTTTCTGACCTACCTGAAGAGTTGGGTCCCCATGTGATTCGACCCTGAGTTCTCTACTGTGAGTCAGGCACCTCTGTTGTAGGCTGCCCTCACATCCATTGCTTACCATGATTATTACTGAACTGGAGTGGTGTCTTGGTCTCCATTTCAGGCATGGGATGTGAGATTCTTGAGGTCCTTATATCCCTAGAGCTGAGCGCTGCTTGTGGTTCATTATTGATTTCAATAGGGAACAAAAAGGATTTTGGTAGAAATTTAATTGGTGTAAATATGTTCCCTTTGGTCCTGCCGGTACCTCCATGAAGAAAACTTTTCCTTAGAGACTTTTTTCCCAAGTTAGTTTGCCAGAATCTTTGAGAATGCACAGTTCTGCTGATGGATTAAGTGGTCACTGTTTTCATGGTAATGCTTCTTGCTTTAACATCTACCAAGATCATTTGGTCAATTGCTTCAAGTATAATTTAATACTTCCTATTAACCCAAATTGCAGAGTGCTTTATTCCATGTAACCATTTCAGAACATTTTTGTTAAAGGCCACAAGAGACTGAAGATTGGCTATATATGAATAGATGAAATTTTTACATGAGTTAGTTAAGCCATATTTTTCATTGGCACATATTTAATAGCTTCTGAGAAATGAATTACAAGTTAGGAACTTGATTATTCCCTTTCTATTTAGGAGTATATAATAAGGAGAAAAAAACTGGTTCTTAGACCTTTTCTTTCTTTCTCTGTCTCTCTCTTCTTTCTACTCTCCTTTCTTCTTCCCTCCTTCTTTCCTGCCTCTTCTGCCTTCCCCTCCTCCTCCTCCTTCTTGTGTCTCCTTCTCTCTCTGTCATTTTTTCTTTCCTTTGAAAGAGAGACAGTAATTCCCTGATTGGTGGTCGCTATAATGCTTGAGAAGCACCATCCTGGAGGGCCCGCAGGTGGTTTTTGCATAAATGCCAATACTCCTATTGCTTGAACTTATTAGTCGCACATATTCCAACAACGTTTGTTAGCACTTGTTCTTTCTTGGGTCAGCTGAGATGTGGCCACTGCCCATAAGAGAAGCTTGGACTTCTTCTGAATAGTGTATTTTAGCTAAAAGAGCCAGCCCTCTACGGTGGACATACAGAGAGATAGTAATACTATCTCGGATGGAGAAATCAGATTTCTTGTATGGTCAGTTTCTTAATACAAATAAGCTTTTTAAACAGTTGTTAGCAGATATTTGATTTCTTTGCCTTATTCATAGAATATAAATATTGGAAGGGCCCTTGGCAATCTAGTTTAGGCTCCTACTATATATTTTTAAAATATATCACTATGATAGACAACAACAACTCCTCAAAGATGTTCATGTTATAATCCTCAAAACTTTCAAATCTGTATGCACATGGCAAAGGGGCTAAATTAAGGATGTTGAAAAGATTGTCCTGGATTCTGCAGGTGGGCCAAGTATAATCACAAGGGCCCTTATAAGAGGGAGGCAGCAGTGTCAGAGTCAGAGAGAGCTTTGAAGACACTATGCTGCTGGCTTCAAAGGCAGAGCAAGCGGCCACAAGTCAAGGAACGCAGGCAGCCTCTTGAAGCTCAACAAGGCAAGTAAATGTGTTCTCCCACGGAGCCTCCCGAAAACTCACAGCTCTGTTATACCTTGATTTTAGCCCAGGAAGACTTTTGACTTAATGGATTGAAAGATAATACATTTGTGTTCTTTGAGGCCAGTAAATTTGTAGTGGTTTGTTAGAACAGCCATAGTAAATTAACACAACCACTCTTAACATGGATGAACATTTCCAGGGGTGAGAAGCCTCTGCACACCAAATAGACTGATCCTCTTGTGAGACTAATGTAATTAATGCTGAGTCTCCTTCTGCCCCTACCCAGATGTCTCTGCCTCCCTCTTGCTTTTACTCACTGTTCCTCATTCTGCCCTCTGGAGAAAGAGGATAGATCTACCCCCAGGGCATGGCATCCCTTCAACCATTCAGAGACAGCTGGTGGATGGATTTTCATTGTTAAATCACGTGAAGGACTGAAACATTTGTGAGAACTAATCTTCCCTGCACATCATTGCATTGTTTTCTCATACATTAATTGAATTTTCTGCAACTCAAAGTGCTTTCTTTATTATACTTTTTAATGTAATGCAAGTTTTGAAATATACTTGTTGTTTTTATATTCTGGTAAGATGGTAAATTCAGTAAAACATTATCGTGCATTTAGAAAAACACTGTCCACACTTTCAACTACTTCCCCCAGATATTTCCCTTTTATACTGTATCCATCATCTTTATGGAAGATGAACTTAAGAACACAAAAACCAGATCATTTCAAAGGCATATCTTAAGACTATATTTCTTAGTTTCTTTAGTCTTTGATTTAGACATTCGCAAATTCCTACGGGGGGGAAGCATTACTTTTAAATAAAAAGTGATGGGACCAATTGAAGTAATAATTATAATTTCATGAAATCCCCCAAATTTTCTATGCTAGACATAGTCATAGCTAAATGGAAAGTTATTTTTTAAATTTTGTGTTGAAGAGTAACATAATACCTAAATGTCACAAATTTTAAGCATACAGCTTTTTAATGCCTCAGATGTAGATAGAGAACATTACAACTCCCTGGGAGCCCCAGATATGCCCCTTACCAAGTACCGCCTACCCCAAAGGCAGTGAATGTCCTTACACCAGATTATAAACTGCCTTATTTTTTTAAAAAATGATGTCAAAGTAAGTTTTAGTAAAGAATGCATATATTTGTAGCTCAGCTGCCAGCAAAGTGTTGAATGAAGACCCACTTTTTGGAGCGGGGTGGGTAACGACAGACTGTTTCAGCTGCTTCATTTGTCTACTACGAGTGATGGAAGCAAACTTGTTAACTATTTGAAACGAATGAACAAAAGAATCCTGATTAGGTAAGAATGAATGGATTAATGCTAATAAAACACATGGATTATATCCAGGGTGACATCTGTGAAGTATTTCATTATCTTTTCCTTAATATTCCATGTTGAAATGCAAAGATCCGACCATCATGTAGATTTAGTAATCTTTTGCAAGTGGTTAGGAATGGCTCTGTTGAGTTTTCATTATTTGAGAGGAGATGTGAATTATGTATTTAGTGGCGAGATGACAATAAATGATTCAAGGAAAGAAACCTCTAGCTTGGACTTCTCATAAAAAATGAAATTTATGTGCAAATGATGTGTAAACTTTATTACAAAAGTTGTTATAATTTCACACGCATGCACAAAGATAAAATACAAGTTTGTGTTACTATGGAAACAGGATTATTGCCAAAAGGATTACAGATAATACCCAAACAATTGCTTATTTATATTAATCAATCCTAATTTAAATGGATTTAAATATATTTAAAGAACTGACCGTATATATTCAATAAATTTAATGCTCATCTTCCAATATCCATATGCTATATGGTATGAGTTCAAGAGTTCTATCTGATGTTGCTAGAAAATCTTTGGTGACAGCCACTGATGATTTGTTTATCATCATAGAAGGGAGATTTATGAAACAGTGTTATAAAGGAAAAGTAATAAAGAGTAATAAACCTTCCTTATGTGTTCCTTCCAATTGTAGATCACTTTGCTGTGAATTTTTTTTTTTTTCAAGTCGTACTCATTTCCATTCTCATCAGGGTGGGCTCCACCCTTGAAAGTGATAGAGAAAACTAGTTCTTCCCAGGGAACAGAACAGGTGAAAAGCCATAACTAGTGAGAAATCATGATTGGCATAAAGATACTTATAAAGAGTGGCCTTGGGTGGATTTATGTAGTATAAGCATCACTTAATATGAAGATCTTAGAATTAGACTCAGTAGACACTAACCGGAATGCAATGTGTGCTCTGCTTGTGTGACAAAAATTTAGGCTTGTAAAGTTTTAAATTCTTCCATAAGTCATGAATATAAGGCTAGCCTAGGATTCGGTTTCTGATCTTGATGAGTGCCGTGCTTGGTGAAATAGGGAAAGAAACTGCAACCTCCAAATGTCTTACCTCCTTCCCTGTTTGGAAACAACTCAGTAATGTTTGACCAGTGGTTTTCAGGTTGTTGTTTTATTTTTTAAGCACTGGTGTGTATGCTTTGTTCAAAGGAAATCCTAAGAGCAAGGCAAAATCAACAGACACACAACTGCTTCTGCTAAAGGTGGGGAGCAAGTGTTGAATGGTTAAAGTGCCCTCCTCTTCCTCTGGATCTGGGCAGGGGAGCTGGTGGGAGTGTAAGACAAGGCAGGTAAGGGCCAACCAGGTAGGATCCTGTGTGCCATGTAACAAGGAAATCATCTCAGGTAAGAATGTGACTTTTAATCTCACTACAGAATTAAATACTCTGCAGTAGACATGAGAACTTCTCATTACTTTCTGTGGATTGTACCAAATAAGATAGGTAACCATGGCTTTTGTTGTTGTCATGACACACAAAACCAGAAATGATTTATAAACAAGCAGATAAAAGAGTACCAAATTTGAGTCATCATAATTCAGTTACTTGTGGAGTAAATTCATTATAATTAGGCCCTTTCTTATAAGGAGAGGAAAACTGAGAATTAACTTCACAAATATATACACAAGAATGATATGATTTGAAGTTCACCCCAAATACTCCTCTTCTCTCTCTTAGGGTAATTTGGGGTGGTCTGGCCAAATCAGAGTTTTCTTGCTCTAAAAGAATATAACATTTCCATCAAGAAAACAAAGAAAATGGAAGTTTTAAAGAATGTTTTGAATCAATTATAAAAACTCTCTTGTTAAGGAAGTTTGATCAAGGGTATTAGAGTCCATTAATATAATAACTTTGAAGGCCCAATGCAATGATCACTTCTTTAGTTCTCTGAAATGCATCCATATCCACTAAAAGATAAGTCCCTCCCAGTGCTGGTTGGTGACAAAAGTTACATGTTTTTATATTTATTTCACATTTTAAGATAAAAACTGGTTGTGTATAGGGTTTTGTTGTATTCTTTATGCATGTATTTTGTCTTGTTTTATGCATTTATCCCTCCCACCCCTGCAGTTTTAAGGTGAAAGCGTGGACATTTTCCCTTCTTGTATTCAGTGTAGAGGTGTAGCTAAGCCACGTTGATTTTAGAGTTGAACTGACCCACCCTGTTTTGACCTCCCTCTCCGGCTCTAACTAGCTGTGTGACTGCTCCACCACTTTGATGCTCAGCTTGCTCACTGAGGATATTACTGGTCTTCTAGGGCCATTGTAAGACGTGAGCGAGCCAAGGAATATCACATGCTCAGCACAGTGTCTGGCACTTAGCAAGTGTGCGGTGAAAGGCAGTTGTTGGTTACTCCTAGAGCAGTTGGCTCGTTCTGTCACAGACAGGTGTCCTTGACCCCTTAACATGTTCTCCACACTGACTGGGAACTTGGCATTTCAATATCAACTTGTTGCAACTGTTGTTCTTTTGGATGATGCTGTCAGATGGCTCTTTACTAGAGTTGTGTCTTCTTGGGAATGGAAGGAAGGGATGGAGGCCAGTTAGCTTTGTGGTGAACACAACTGTTGCAAATAGCAGCCCCATGTTTTCACAACTTTCGTAATGAAAATTCTCAGTATGCCCTACTTTCCCGATGCAGCTTTAATTCATGACAATGATACATTTTCCTGTTGTTTTTGTCAAAGCAAATTGAGTTAAGTAGATGAGTTATTGTTATGATCTTGCTGCCTTGTGGAAGGAATTTTTTTTCTCCTCTTTTATATTAGGGATAGATATTTAATCTAAAGCTGCTGTCTCTGTGCTGATAAGCATCCAGTCTCATTATTGTGTTTAAATATCTTTCTTTGCCTTTGGAAATTCTAATGAACCAATCAGGTGTTTTTTCGTCCATCACTTTCTTTTCCCAATAAAAACCTACTACAGTAATATTTGAAAGGAGGAAATACTAGGTGACTAAGGATTGCATGTGGTATACATAGATTCACATTATGAGCAAATATTAAGATATAAGATATAAACTCTTATACACATACATTCTGCTTTTGGCACACATTGAAAGTATTCAACTCATGTATATCATTGTTGCAAAAAGAATTTATGTCAGCATCTAGTCAGGATAACAGGAACCATTTGTGGCTTTTCAGAGGGTGTAGAATGCAAGGAATTCTTTACAAATGTGTTGAATAGCCTATGGGAAAAACATAGAAGGTGCTATTACCCAGAGATTAGTAATTGTAAGAAGACACTCTAGCCCCTGGGGCTGAAGGAGTAAAGGGAATGGTATTCCCTAAACCCTGGAAACCTTATTCTGGTAGTCCTGCCACTGCTGCTGCTTCTGAAAGCACCAGAGGGGTCTGCGCTGTGAGCATCTAAGAGTTTGCAGGCCTCTCTCTGCTGGCCTCCCTGTCCACATGGCTGGTGCTTGCCCTGGCTGGCTGCTGTCATATCGTGCCACTGTCGCCCAGGCCAGCAGTTGACCGGTGACTGCCACCACCACCACCGGAACCTAGGAGTGCTAAGATACCCAGGTGGCTTCAGGCAAGAAGCAGAAAAAAGAATTCCTTTTTCTAACTTCCACTCTGTCACCAGTGCTTCCCACTGGCAGACCGAACCAGAAACTGGCTGGCAAGGAGCTCTGTGGATATGCCATTGACCCGTCTCCAGCGAGTACAGGTAACCCTCAAAGAGCACAGGTTTGAACCGTCTGGCCCATGTATACACGGGTGTGCTTTGCTAAATCCAGTACAGTGCTGTAAATGTATGTTCTCTTCCTTATGATTTTCCTCACAACAATTTCTTCTCTCTGGCTCACTTTATTATAAGGATACAGTATATAATACATATACAAAATATGTGTTAATTGCCTGTGTGTGTTATCCGTAAGGCTTCTGGTCAACGGTAAACTAGGGGTTGTTACAGTTTGGGGAGTCAAAAGTTATACAGATTTTTGACTAAATGGAGTCGGCACCCCTAAGCCCTGTGTTGTTCAAGGGTCAGCTGTAGCCTTCTGGCTTCAAGTCCCAGAAGAGAGCAGGAACGGTGTGAGTAGAACTGATCCACAACAGAGAAATACCCAGCACTGCATTTACACCACATGCTCTAAGATTGCAGAACTAGGAGGGCAGAGCAGTAACTCATGAAGGAAATTGTTTTATATCTGTTATACAGAAATCCAAGGAATGGTCCAAATGCTTATGTTCCGCCCAGCCCTCATGTGTATAGTTTCCTATTGCTCTAACAAATTACCATAAACTTAGTGGCTTAAAACAACACATTTATTAGTCTTTAGCTCTGTAAGTCCCACAAAGTTCTTAATGGATTTAAATCAAGGTATAGACAGGGCTGCCTTCGTATCTGGAGGCTTTAAGGCAAAATCTGTTTCCTTGCTTCCTCCAGCTTTTAGAATTTGCCTGTGTTCCTTGGCTCATGGCTACCCATCTCCATTTTTAGAGCAAGTTCTTCTTCTGCTACCCTCTCTCTGATTCTCCGCAGCTGGAAAAAAACTCTTTGTGCTAAAGGACTCCTGTGATTAGATTGGGCCTATCTATCCAGGATCGTCTCCCCTCCTCAGGGTTCTTAGTTTTAATCATATCTGCAAAGTCCCTTTTGACATGTAAGATAGCATTTATGGGTTCTGAGAATTTGATCATGGGCATCGATGGGGGCCGTTATTCTGTTTACTGAATTTTAGGTTCATATACATCTGTAGTTATTCACTGGTTGTTCTCTCTCATAGACCTATCAAACACATAATCTCTAAAACCGAGTTAATCGTCACCTAGTGTGTTCTTCCTTGGTTAGGGACGTCATCTTCATCCAACACCGCAGGCTTGAAACTTGTGTTTTCCTTTAATCCCTCATCAGATTTTTTGTGTTTTCCTTTAATCCCTCATCAGATTGGTACTTCTGATCATTTTATTCCTAAATACTTCTCCAGTCTACCCCCGCCCTGCACCTCTTCCACCACTCCTACCTCTGTTTTTCCAAAAACAAAATGCTTCTTGATTAGCTGTGTCTGGTGTTGTATGAATTGGTGGAGCTACTGATGCAAATATGGTGCCCATGTTGTCTGCCCCAGTGGAATGTACAGTCTGGGATGGAAAACACACACTGAACAAATATATCTGCATGACAAATGGCCTAGAAGAGATCATTTCTGATCTTTGTGATTATGGTTCATTTTTCAAAAATTGGAGTTAAAAATTGTGAATATACTAGACAAAGACCATCAAGGTGGCTGATTTAAATGCAATCAATAGTGAGTACTGTTTTGTGTGTGTATATGTGTCACTTTCCTCTGATTCCAGAACATAAAGGTGAACAATAAGACTGCTAAATTATAAGTCAAAGATGGCAATTGACTTACTTGTGGTAAAATCAATCTAGAACGTCCTGTAGAGCTCATCTTCATCATTTATTTCTAAATGGGGTTACCCTGCAGATTTGAGGTCCCCAGACTAGACTTGATGGAATCAGAATGCTGCAAGGGGCCAAGGGGGAGGGAAGGTTGTGCTGTGCCCCTTAAAGAAGAGGCCCATGAGTCTGTTGTACACATTAACAGCATGAAATTATTGAACCAATGGCCACTCACCAATACTGCCTTGATTTGTAACTCAGAGGCTGAGGAAGGTTTTGTGATTTGCACACTCTCTGTCTTCTCCTTTTTCCACTGGTAACTGCTGTGGGTATCCTCCGTGAAGCTTCCCTGGTATTCTAAACACCTCCGCAATTCTCAGTTCACAGTCACAGTAACAGGTTAAGAGCACTCATTTTATGTCAGACATACTAGGCCGAAACAAGCCTTTCATATGTTGTCTTATTTAAAATTTAAGACGATTTGAAGATGTAGGCACTACCATCTCCCATTTTGCAGATGAGATGAGGCTCCCCATTTCACAACCGCTGAGTGGCAGAGAGAGCTTGGGCTTGGATCCAGGACCTTCAGATTCCTCGGGTGTGAGACCACTCCATGGAGAATTGATGATTCTCTCTGTGTGCCACTAGGATGGTTTTCACCTTCCTTTATTACCACCTAATGCCAATTCAATGGTTGGTTCACCTCCCTGTTTCTCCTTCTTTGAGTCTCCTGGCAATAAGATCTGTGTTCATTCAGGTAAATGACAGCACCTGGGTGCTGTGTGGGTCTGTAGTGTAGCAGACACTCAATCAAACTCTGTCCCCTTGGTCATTCTTTTATTCTTTCATCCAATCTTAGTTGCTTACAGTGGGTCAAAATGAAAATATAAAGCTCAGGTAAATGTAAAATGTGTGTTTTTGCACACATGGCACAATTAACAGGTAAAACTTTGACAAAATATTCATATGTACAGCAGTCAGTGTGTAGGTATAATTAACTAATGTTCAGATTTTAGTAAAAAGCTAATGGTGAAAACTCTTGTTATTGGCAATTATGCAAAACTATAAAGGCATTTTCCAAGAGCCCAAAGACACTATGAATGCATAACACTTCCAAAGTGAAGCAGGTACTTTAAATATTTTTTATCTCACAGAAATTGTAAATAATGTAATTCTTCAAGGTGGAAACCCCAAATTATCTCTCTTCATAGGAGGAAATTAAAAATGTTTATTTGCTTCCTTTATTATTATGCACTTTTTCTTATTTTATCTTATACTAATTCCGCTCATAATATGAATATTAAAAATCAATTTATGTATGTCAGGTGACAAGGCATAATGGTGTTATTACTTTACTTCTTCAGGTACATGTGATTAAGCAACCAATTTCTTCTTAGAAACATATAATAGAAAGAAAACTCATAAAACCGATATACATCCATTTTCATCTTATTAGAATTTGAATTTTTAAAAATAATAAAAATAATAATAAATTCCTTCATAAGTATATTAAACCATTTAATTACTGTGGTGAGTGATTTTCTAATGTTCACATTCTCATTGAAGAATATAAGCAGGGTATTCATAACACATATTAATAAAAGTTAATTAACTGATCAGAGTCCAGTTTGTCTGACTCGACATTTAAGCATTTTTCAAAGTATAGCTCAGATTCTTCTAGAGAATATTAAGAGCAGGAGCAAAAACCAGCTGAAGGACTTACCCTGTGCTTTATCCTGCTAGAGGATTTTCTAGAAGATCTCTAAACTACTGGATCCTTGCTGCAGAAGCATTATGTATCAGCAGCTTGACTAATTGGCCTGACATCCCTGAGGTCTCCCAAGGCTGCTGGTCAGAATTCAAACCATCTTATGTCCTTGTCACCAAGCTTATTGTCATAACTGCATTATGGAAACTGCAAACTTGCAGAGCATACTCTAAACTCTGATGAATTCAATAAGTGCTAACTGAGTTACTGATTATTTTCATGTATGGTTTATCGCGTTTCATATTGGGTGCGCATTCAGTTTACAGGTGACAAAACAGGCTCAGAAAGGTTAATAACTTTCCTAACGTCACAGTTAGCTAGCAGAAAATAAGATTTGAATACGAATCTTTTTTTTGTTTGTTTAAGATTTTATTTATTTATTTGACAGAGAGAGAGAGTGAGAACACAAGGGGATAGTGGCAACAGAGAGAGAGGGAGAAGCAGGCTCCCCACTGAACAGGGAGCCCGACGTGGGGCTCAATCCCACCACCCTGGGATCATGACCTGAGCTGAAGGCAGACGCTTAATAGACTGAGCCACCCAGGTGCCTGAACATGAATCTTCTAATATGAAATCTAGAACTCTGTACTACATGTGAGTAGGTTGCTTTGAAAACCATTTGTCAGGCTGCTAAGAAATTGTTTGCTTCAAGGAAAAAAAAACCCAGAAAGCACTTTAACTGACTTAAGCAAAAGAGAAGCATTGGTTAGTGGAAAGATTCATGGATAGAAAATGTTAGGGCCTCAGTCAGGGCTGGGAAATGCAGTCTGGGGTTGAGGTGACTGTCTCTGGTATTTCCAGATAGTTCATCTCTCTTTCTTATTTCAGCTTCACCATTTGCTGCCTTACAAATGGGCTCTTTCTGCCTCCGATGATGACTAGTCCAGCCTGTGTATCTGTGTGTATGCGCTCACGTGCGCACACCCACACCCACATGTGCACGTGTGGAATGGAACAGGAGCGGGGAGAGATTGGGTGGGAGAGAGGGGGACAGGGCCACTCGGTCTGTGGCCCACACCAGGAGCTATGGGAGGAGACACTCCGGGAAAGATGCATGGGCAGCTTCTCAGATGGGAGTCAGAGAGGAGGTGGGAGGACATAACTGGTAGAGAAATGATCTACATTGTTTATACAGAAGGATTTTCTTGTACTGCACTGTTAAACTTTGATAGTTAAATCCCTGGTTCTCCCACTTGATTGGGAGCAGTTTTATGAATCTTAATTGGTTTCTCTAGTTTGGGTTAAGAGAGTTGTGTATATACTCTGTGTGTGTGTGTGTGTGTACTAATATGTCTAATCTATAATTGTATTCCAAATATGCACATATAATTCTATTTATGCAAGCATTTTATTCCTATTAATCAACTGGGAGTTATCTTCATCAAAGAGGTATTTTGGTGTCTCTTCTATGATATGAAAGGGGAAACATTGTTTTCTTGTCATTTGTAAACTGTTTGTGCTGATGCAACTATAATTTGATTAATATTAGCAAGAAGAACCAGGTAGTGCCAGAGAGAAAAGATGACAGTTCTGTTAGTAGAAGGTGCCTGCCTGTAAGCTGTGTGTTTCCAATATCTCTGACATGGCATGCTACCCTGAGTCAACATCTCAAGCAGCAGACATGAGTTAGTGGCCCTCAGAAAATTATCCTGCAAAGCAATTTTTATGGACAAGAGGACTCTTCAGGAAAACATTACATGCATTTCAGCTTAATATTATCTGAAAGCCCTAAACATCTTTCGGTATCCAAAAACATTTGCTGCTTGTACAAGAAGACCAAAAGTGAAATGTCAAACCAGTAATAACCTTCCCTTGTGTGTGGTGAAAGGAATACAGGAATTCCTGAAATCATCCCATAAAAAAGGTAAGTATGGAGTACATTCATGGATGACGTCCTGGTTGAAAAACAACCAAGGTGAGAATTTTCTTTGCTTCTTACAACCCATCACTCAGCTGTTCACCCCTAAAAAATCAACCCAATAATCATGTGCCAAATATGCCGGACTTTAAAACACTTCAAGTTTTTGTTTGTAGTTAGTGGTTTGTAAGATGGTGGAAAACAGGATTTAGTAACGTGTGGATTTTTGGAAATGTTCTGTACCAAGAATAAGGCAGTAGAGATGTAGTCTTGATTTCGTCTGAGGGAATAAGCAAGACACGGATGATGTCTAGTTCTTGCCTTCCCATCAGTCAGTGCTGTGCTTCAAGCCTCAACTGGCCATTTTTGTCACCAAGGGATGAGGCTGCAACAGGCAGTGACTGAAAGTCCTTCTAGTTCTCATAGTTGTGTCCTTTCTTATTCTATAATATCTCAGAGAGATATTATAGTCATGTCACTTAACAAAAAGCAAATTTTAAAAAGAGACGCTGATCGTTATTGTAGGTGGGTGACGGATATAGAGGTCATTATACTGTTCTCTTCGGTGAATGAAACTTTTCAGAGAGACAGAAAGGAGACATATAGCTATAGTGGATGACGGCAATAATAAGGAAATGCTGCTTATTGATTATCTCCCCCATCCTAAAGAAAACATGGCATGTTAGTTTATTTTAATGAGCCATCTAAACATGAAAGGTGATATGAACAATAGGCTGTAGTAGGAAGCAGGGCTAGAGGAATTGGAAGAGCTTGCAGATACTCTTGAACCATGTCAGTTGAAATGCTTTATCATTTGGTTATGAATGACATATAAGTTGTACTTCTAGTCAAATTTAATGAATATACATTACAGAGATAAATGGTTCATGAATTCACCCTCATTTTGGATTATGCATTACTGCTCTTTAAAATCATTAGTTTGGAAAATTGAGATTTGATTGTAATTTGCAATTTCCTAGCGTGCCCTGACTGGGCAAAGGAGGAAGCAGTCTGGATAACTGCCAGAGCAAAATTTACAAATGTGATGGGGTTGATCCATAAAGTAGATAAAGGAATGGCATAATTTGCAATCAACTATAAAAGTTTGACCATGGAAATACCAATGGAATAACCCAAAGTTTGAGCTGTAACATAAGAGCTCATAGATACTCTTTTTTTTTTTTTAAGATTTATTTTTTTATTTTAGAGAGATTGGGAGAGAGAGCATGTGCGGGGCAAGGGCCAGAGGGAGAGAGAAAGTCTTGAAGCAGACTCCCCACTGAGGGTGGAGCCTGACGTGGGACTTGATCCCAGGACCCTGAGATCATGACCTGGGCTGAAATCAAGAGCTGGCCACTCAACCAACTGACCCACGCAGGCACCCCAGAGCTCATGGGTATTCTAAAGTCACTTTCTGCATAGCTAGGTTTCTCCCAGAGATTAGTGCATTTATCTAAACAAATGTTTATTGAGCAATCATTCTTTTCCAGAACTGTACAAATTGTCACTTGAGGACCTTTAAGGTCCAAGACCAGATCTTTGCCATTCAAAACTGGATAGAGCCGTTTTCCCCTTGGGCCATGATTAGATGTTTAATCTCACATAAGAAGACAGATCCCTTTCTTGAAACCAGAATAAACTACTGCCCTTCCTCTTAATAAAAATTTTAACATCTCCAGAGGGCCCTTTGCATTCCCAAACTGACTCTGCAAATTCACTAACAACTAACTCAACAGCTGAGCTTGTAGAAATGTTGTTTATGTTTTGTTCTCTTTCCTCACTCAACCCTCACTCCTCAACCTACTGTACCCTGCTTCTGTCTCCAGGATATTATGTAGGTCACTCTTTCCAAGTCACCAGTGATCTCTTTGTCATTCAATCTACTTTGTATTCCTTTTCTTGACTTAGAGACAACAGTTGATACTGTTGAATACTCTCTTTTAAAAGAAATGTTCTTTTCTTTTGGCTTCCATGTTACTGCCTGATCTGCTTCTCTTTCTCTGCTTCTGGACAATTTAAATAATGTCTTCAACTTCATTGTGGGTCCTTGTTCTTCCCATAGCATTTCTCAGGGTTTTGAGGTAGACTGTCTTCTCTCTTCATTATCGACTTGTGCTGGTGATAGGATTACTCCTGAATCCTCAGTCATCATCTGTGATGATGTCCAGTCTTTGTCTCTACCAGACCAATCTCGTGCACTTCGGAGAATGTATCGAAAGCTCTACTGGATGGTTTAACTTTGATGCTTTGCAGACACCTCAGATTGAGCAAGTTCAAAATGGAAAGCTTCATCTTACTCCCCGCACATCCCCAAGCTACTGTTCTTCCAATATTGCCTGTCTTCGGAATGGCATTGCGCCTTCTATTCTTGTCATTATCTTTGTACAGATATCCTGTCATCTCGTTCCCTGATTACTGTAATAACCTCCTAACTGGTGTGTCTGTCTGGTCTAGTTACCAAGTACCCTTCTGGTCTCTTCTCCCAATTCAGTGTGGTTCCTCTACAATGCATATCTAATCATGGCATTTCTCTGATTAAAACAAAACTGTCCCATTTCACTTGAGATGAAGTCATGGTACTTTTGTAGCTCCAAGTGTCTGCATAATCTGGTCTCATGCCTAGCTATCCAATCTCATCTCTTAATGCTTCCATTTGTATTTCAAGTTCTGCCTTATTGATATTCTTTCACATCTCCCAACACAGTATGGCTCTTCTTGCCTTTGGGTGTTAGCATATCCCTCTGATCGAGTATACATAAATATATCCTCCACCAGGAACACTCCCCTCCTACTCCTTGCCTTTTATTTGGCTCAGTTCTATGCAACTTCCAGAAATCCTTGTATCTTTCTTCCCTCAGAGGCATCCCCTAATCCTCTACACTAGGTAAAGTTAGGAAACCATTGCCACTTGTATATATGAGATAACAGTAATTATAATGATATGCTATTATATATTAATTAATATAATTACTGTAATTATAACTGTTTAATTTTTGTGTGTGTCTGGGGTTGAGGGAGATAGAGACTGCATACTCTCTAAGGTAGAAATGATGTGTATTTGCTCATGATTGCATTGCATCCCCAAACCCCCATGCCTGATAAAGATTTGACACAATTTGTCAGTTCACACTTGCTGAATGATTAAATTCAGAGAGAGAATAAAATTCAACGTGTGTCATGTTGTCCTACAAGAAGTTGAGAGAAACAGAAGGCAAACCATTTCAATAGAATGCCAAAGGACACCTCTCTACCCAAATTTTTATTGCAAATGGAATAAATAATATACCAATGAATTTGGGAAGGGCCCTATGGAGGCTTTTATGTGCTTGCTCCCTTATATTAATAAAAGACAATGGCATGGCTTCCAATAAATGTATGTGGCAATCAATAAATAATTAGAAATGTTTTGAACGACTTGTATTTGATTAAGGGAAGGAATTGAGCTCAGTGAGTGCTGCTGATTCTGTGTTTGGCTCCACTGAATGCAGATACAATATTAATGATAGCTGCGGTGGTGAATATCAGACTCAGGATTATTGCTGGGACAATTTCTCCGTTAGTATTTTTTTTAACTTATCAAATTGTTTTGACTTTCCTGGAGGTTACTTACTTCTGTCAGAAAATGCATATTAGTACTTAGCCATTTCAACAAACTATGAGATTTAGTATGATGCATGTTCTCTATAACTTATCAAAAGATATTCATGATGGAAGTTGCAAAAATTATTCCAACCTGATGCAGCTGTCATACATCAGTAATTGAAAGCCCATTTTCTTTTATATATTCTATACTCCTTATATATTTCCTACCTCAGGAATGGTACCATCTTGTAAAAACCAGAAATCTAAAATATTTGGTGCTTTTCTCTCCCTCATAACCTAGGTTTGTTTATCTCCTGATTTTCTTTCAAATTGGTCCCCTTCGATCCATTTCTGCAGTCACTAATCTGGTTCTATCTATTATCATCCTTTGCCAGAAGACTTGTAACAACTTCCTAAGGAGCCTATCGGCACCAGCATGTCCTCTTCCAGTCCATTCTCCATTCAGTGGCCAAACCAGTCTGATTATGCTCTGCTTAAAATCTTCAATGGCTTCCCACCAGCCTTAAAGAAAAATGTCCCACTCTTCACTGTTTCTCCTGACTGTACAGTGCTACCAAACATGCTATTTATATGTCATAATCTAATATAGAGATTGCTGGCTTTTCGGTTTCCCATTCATCTTTGCACTAAAATGAATGCATCCAGGATGGGCTTTTTAAAGGAAAATGTTGGTATTGCTCACAGGTACTCTCTGATAGGGTGGGTGAATTCAGACATTCATTCATTCATTCAGACACCAGATTTCAACATTTTATTTTTTTAAAAGATTTTATTTATTTATTTGATATATATATAGAGAGAGAGAGCACAAGCAGGGGGAGCAGCAGGCAGAGGGAGAGGGAGAAGCAGGCTCCCCACTGAGCAGGGAGCCCGATGTGGGGCTCAATTGATCCCAGGACCTTGGGATCATGACCTGAGCTGAAGGCAGATGTGCAACTGACTGAGCCACCCAGCTGCCCCTCAACATTTTAATACAAACATCTTGATCCTAACCTCATGCCTAATTCTAAGACAACAAGTCTTTCTTTTGATACACATTTTTGGATACAGTTCAAGGGCTTCATATACTTCTTTATAATGCTCAGAGGTTCTCCGATGTAGATGAACAGAGACCCCCAAAGGAAAAAAAAATACTTGTTTGGAGCCACATAATGAGTTAATGGAGTACATAACAAAAGTCAGTTACTCACTTCAATGTTCTTTTCATTTTGTCATTTTGATTTTGGCTGGAACAGGGTATGTGCTCAAGAATTATCACTATAGAGGATAGAAAGTGAGGAATCGATGAATCAAAATACTACAAGGTGTGTAGTTTTAACTCTGATGAAATAAACCTTGTTGTAGAGTAGTTTATTATTTGTGCTTTCCAAAAAGCAAAGTCTAGTCTAAACTGAGTCTAGTAAAAACAAGAGCGAGAGGAGGAAGGTGAGATATGAGTGAATGAGATCCCTCAGGAGGTCTTTACACTAGAATGCATTTTGGTAAAATGTAAATGTATTCAGTATTCAGACATTTATTTCTTCCTCAATAAATCAAGGCTTTACATTTAATGCACTCTTTTATAAATAGTATTTAAAAAAATGGCTTAGTATTTTAGAACAAGATTAGAAATGTGAAGCGCATAATTAAAATGGAAACAGATTTTCACTTATTATCATAGTAACCTAAGAAAAGATACATAATAAATATTTGCCTTATTAAGCACGTATCTCTCAAAGAACAGGTAAGCGTGGCAAGTAAAGTAAAGATTTGAACATAAAGAAAATATCTTTAAAATATGGAATAAAGTTTGTATACCTTACTAGTAGCTTGCTCAGATGCTCCACTAGGAAAGAGTATTTTTATTTTTAATCCAATGAATTGGGAATGAGTTCCTATACTTGGCTCAGTGCATAGTAATACATAAATACAAAAGTTCTGCTGAATCACTTCCAGAAGGTATTCTTAGTATCCTTCCAAATTAAAGTGGAAGAAATTAATATGTGGGTAAAACCGAAAACTTCAGATAAGGTGCAACTACTATATTTTCACTTGCTGTTTTGAAGAGTGTCATGGACAATGACCAAAACCCAATCAATCACATAGGAACATTTTAATATATTGACATATCACAACCATTTTGATGAAAATAAAATTAACTTTATGGGAAAAGTCTTACAGATATTTTAACGGCCTCTTTTTAAAAACGAGACACTAAAGATCTGAATACCAAAAAATCCCAGGGTAATAGCTTACAAATCACTGGCAGGGAAAAGAGTGTGAAATAGACAACAGCCTACGGTAGGAGAATTGCTAGAATGTGGTTGAGTACCACGTACAACGTGGGTTTCTCGAGTTTGCCAGGCTTCACAGAGGAAATATAATTTAATCGAGAAGCAGAATTTTGCTGAGAGAAGTGAGGCAAGAGGATAAAGACAGGGGCGCCTGGGTGGCACAGCGGTTAAGCGTCTGCCTTCGGCTCAGGGCGTGATCCCGGAGTTCTGGGATCGAGCCCCACATCAGGCTCCTCCGCTGTGAGCCTGCTTCTTCCTCTCCCACTCCCCCTGCTTGTGTTCCCTCTCTCACTGGCTGTCTCTATCTCTGTCAAATAAATAAATAAAATCTTTTAAAAAAAAAAGAGGATAAAGACAAAGAGAAGGAATATTAAGAATAAAAGCTTTGCAGGTCATGATAGAATTTTGCTTTTTTTGAGTGCTTACTATATGCTGGGATTATTATACCATTATTTCATGCAAAACACCCCTAATCAATCTTATAATGTAGATACTGTTATCACACTCACTTTGTAGGTGAGGAGTCTGAGGTGTCGAGAGGTGAAGAATCGAAATATGGCTCTCCAAGTTCCTGAGCCAGGTTTCAACGCAGCAGTTGGATACCAGAGGTGGCTCTCTCTCTCTCTCTCTCTCTTTAAATTAAAGATTTATTTATTTGAGAGAGAGAGAGTGGGAGAGGGAGGTTGTAGAGGGAGTGGGAGAGAGCGTTCCAAGCGGGCTCCTGCTGAGCATGCAGAGCCCAAGGTTGGGATTGATCTCAGGACCCTGAGATCCAGATCTGAGCCGAAACAAGCAGTCAGAGGCTTAACTCACTGCACCACCCAGGGGCCCCCAGAGGTGGCTCTCTTAAACTTTGTGCTACCCTGCTTTTAACACTCCTAGAAATACTATACAGATTAGCAGGAGGAAGAGGAGATTGGAGTGAGGCAGATCCCTAAGGAGAGCACAAACACAAGGCCAGACAACTAGAAATACTTTCTGTGGGAAAAATGGGTGGGACTTGGACTGATTGGCTGTCATTGATAACAAGGAAGAGGGGAAATTGGGATGATGTTCAAGTTTCTGACTTGGCAACTGTGGAGAGTGGTCCATGTTACTGCAGCAGGGAGTGCAGGTGGGGGAGCAGGTTGAAGGAAGGCAGGGCGGTGCAGGGAACAGGGACCCATGCATTCTACTAGAGCATATGGAGATGGAGATGCGTGTGGCAATGCAGGGGGGCATCCGGGGGAGGCACTAGTGAGGGCTGGAGAGCAGCAGGGGTGTGGTGCCGCAGTGATGAGACTGCTGGAATTTAATCCCTACCCCTACCCATGACCATGACTATGTAAAGTAGTGAAGTGGAAATAGGAAACTTCTGTTACAGATTCTTGCTTTCATTGTTGGCAAAACACTTCATGTCTTTGGGTTTCAGAATCCTTATCTGCCAAACAAGGAGAGTAGAGCAGACATTTGGAAAGTACCTTTGGGGGTTCTCTTTATATTCTCTTAAAAACTATGTACTGTGTTTACTGCATGGGTTCTATCAGCAGGTAATCTGAAAATTTACATAATTGGCCACAAGGGGGAGAACTCTAATTCTACATTAAGTCATTTTCTACAATATGAAATAATCTCGAATTTGGTGATAGGCTGTCTCATTTCCGCTTCCTCGTGGAAGTTGGGGGAATTCTGCTAGATAGATTTAACTGAATTTAAATGTGCTTTTGTGTCGCTAAAGTTATGATAAAGTCACTGAATGTAAAAATCTGTTTGTATTAAGTGATAATTCTCCATGAAGGAATCCAGATGCCTCTTTAATTAAAATAAAGACAGTAAAAATTTTAAATTCACCCTGGGAGGATTTTTCCCTCCAAATAACATTATTTTAGTTAACCTTCATGAAAACCATAACCTTCGTGAAAGCCCTTGGTTACTCTGAAACAAACCTAAGAGCCTTGGCCTGTCAGTCTACTGTGAAGATATCCATATCAAAATAAAAGAATTATAATGGCACTGGCCTCACCAGTTTAAATGTTACATGTCCACTGGATATGTATACATTGTATGTTGTATGTTCATTGTTAAAAGAACATTAATTGTTATATGTTCAGTATTAAACTACTCATTTTCTGCTTGGGTTAACTTCTGTACTCTAGCTTCATGGCAAGTTTTATTGTAAGGAAACTATAACTCTCATTGGGTTGAGAGTACTTTATGAGTCTGACGCTGCTTGTATGCCCAATAGCAAGCATGGTGCTTGGCACTCTAGTAAGTATTTGCCAGTAGATATTTTGTAAATATTAGTGGCATAGATGAAAGAAAAATACATGATATGAAATTATATGCACACACATATATATAATTATTCCTATTACATATATATTATTGTTCCAGACTGTTACATAATCACCCACCCAAAACATAGGAGCTTAAATCAACCATAGTCATTTATCTTGTTCACAGATCTGCAATTTGGACAGGGCTCAGTGGGAACACACCATCTCTACTATTCCACACAGTATCAGTTGGCCTGGCTTGAAATCCAGGATCGACTGGAAGACTAGAGTCTGTAATCACCTGAAGGTTCACTAACTCACATGTCTAGTGGTTCCAAGAGCTAGCATTGAAGTGATCGTGGTAAAGTATGTTGCATTTTTATGACCTAGCCTCGGGGGTCACATGGGATCACTTCTGTTGTACTCTCTTGGTCAAGGCAATTACAAAGGTCTGCTTGATTTCAAGGGGAGGGGACTTAGAGGCCACCATGACATGTAGGAATGTTAAGGTCATGTTGTAAGAAGAGCATGTGGGACACGATATATTGCCATGGTCATTTTTGGAAAATATGCTGTACTTTTATATAAGTATATATATATATACAATTTTATTTGTAAACTGCACTTATATTCACTAGCTAACTTTAGAAAATACTCTTCCCAAACAAACAAAATTTACCTTGCTAAAGGGATTCTACCGGATCCAATGAACATTTATGGTTCATTTTCTCCTTCCTGTCTCTGCTTGTTCTCTGTTCTCAATATGCTCATCTGCCCTCCCCACCCTCTCCTCACATCCACAAGCCTAGATCAAGGTTTACTTCCTCGGGTCCTTTCTCTATGGCTTTTTTTTTTTTTTCCCCCCTGGAAAGCCTTTACTTTTACTTCCACTCATTTTGTTGTTGAACATTTATTCAACAATGGGTGAATGGGTGGATGCCTATGTCTTTTTCACTTTTCAGAGTAAATAGCACATTGCTGATGAATATGAGATGTTTAATATTTACTAAATTGATAAAATGTTTGTAAGTTATATGCTCTTTCTTAACCAGAAGAATTACTTCATGTTTAATCTAAAATGTACTCTGTTACTAAATTTAAGTGAACAGAACTTCAAGTTCAGATAAGAGTGAAAAATATTGTTCTGTATCTAAATCTATATTATAGAGTTTAAAAATAGAAGCAGTCTTTCCTGAAATTTGATTTTGATATGGATGGAACAAGTGATGACAAATTATCTGCATATGGCAAATTTGAGTTGTATACTGAGATTGCTTTTTTTTTTCCTAAGGATAATGAAAATCAAATAATTTAAATAAAATGTATAATGATACACAGTATTTCTTCTACTAAATCTGTTTCATGGGATATTGAAATAATTTGGGGTAAATATCAGTGAAATCATCAAGATATTAATGTCATTTAATAGTTTAAACAAATTATACTATCTTAAATAAAGCAAAAGTGCATTGATCCCAGGTAAAGTAAGGGAGAGAACAACTTAGAATAGGTCATATAGAAATTGCATGTTCATTAATTGCTTTATAGGAAGTAAATTGAAAGAAAACCAATTTGTATATCTTCTGTGGGATCATTTATAAATGTTTTACAAGTGAGCAAAAATCGTGTTTTCTGTGTACCCTGCCATAGCCCTAACATCTGGCAAATGTCTGTCATGTGAAGGGTGCTCAAAAAATGATTTTGCGTGAAAGAATACAGTGCCTTCTGACAATGTATTTTCTGGTTGTTTCAAAAATCGACTGTGTTCTCCAGCTTTATAATAGCCTCAAAATTCTTGATTATATAGTTGAGAATATATGAGCTTTGGAACTGTTTTCAAAGTTTAGGTTTTGTTTTCTGAATTCAGGAAATATATAGAGATTATTCTTTCAAGTCTTTCCTACATACTGCTAACTATAGTAATGATCATGCCATATCTTATTTACTTTTACATGTACTTGCTTCTAAACATAGGTTGCAAGCAAATCAATGATGGTATTTTCCCCCTAAGATTTATATTCTGAGAACAAAATGACTTTTCCTGAAATTTGATTCTATGTGGTGGCTGCTGCTCGACTGTTGAAAGAATGAATGAGGGGCACCTGGGTGGCTCAGTCGGTTAAGCTTCTGCCTTTGGCTCAGGTCATGATCCCAGGGTGTTGGGGGCAGCCCTGCCATGGGGGGGGCGGGGTCCCTGCTCAGCGGGGAGCCTACTTCTCCCTCTCCTGCTCCCCCCTGCTTGTGCGTGCACTCTCTCTCTCTGTCAAATAAATAAATAAAATCTTAAAAAAAAGAATGAATGAGAATCTGGATCTGAATTTGCCCTTTAATCTATACTTTTCTTTAAAAAATCAAGCCATTTCATCAAACTGAGGTTAACATTTGAAAAATTATTAACTTATTAAATCCTCCCCCTATTAAAATAACATGTTGAACTTAATATCAGAATTAAACATTGATTTTCAAGTTTAGCTCAACATGCTCTGTGAAGATTAATATATTACCTTTGTGTATATTGTGACATTCTGGTCCTTTGTTTTTTAAAGAGAAGAGTAACTTTAGAAATACTTTCCTTTTATTTAAGTAGCATTAATTCCAGGAGAGATTGGACCCCATCCACCACATGTCTCTCACTTCTAGAAATAGGTAGGAGCAGGCCAGATCACCTCGGAATCCAAAGTGACATGTATGGGTTTGTTATATATGTTTATGAACGTTTCCGGATCCAGGAATTCTTCAGATTTGCACAAGTACTTTATTATTTGTTCTGGGATGAGCAGTTGAGGTGCAAGTTGGTGCAAGTTATCCCCCGGTCCTTTAGCACCCACTTTAACCGTCTTTAAAAGGTGCAGTGCCAGCTTATGAGTCTGAGTGAGAAACTCTGTGACGACCTCTTCCACGGACTGTGTCTGTGTCATATCATCAAGATACATGACTGGAACTTTTATTACTGAAACATGCCATTGCATGAAGAGCCTGGTTGGGATGTTATGGGACACAACTATAATTTTCATCCCATGGATAAAGAATTCCGCTTCACTCTTTCGATGGTTAAGATAATCTAAAAGAATTCGGTAAAGGGTACCATTGGAGCTCTCAAGGACATGCAGAATGGAAGTAGGATATACCAGCAAAAACCCTGTCACTGCCTCTCCTAGGTGATGTTTTAAAATCGACTGAAATGCTTGTTCATAGTAGTCAGCAAAATCTTTTTTTTCTGTGTTTGCTGTTATCTCGGCCACTAGAAACATCCTATGAAGAAGGAATTTCTTTAGCTGTAGTCTTTGCTTCTCTTCCTGAAGATGATAATAATTGCCACGTGGAATTTGTGGCATTAGAGGAGATTCCACTGGAAAAGTCCTTTTGCTGGTCTTTCCGACATGGCCTGGGAAAGTCATGATGGGCCCTATTTGTTCTTCCAGATGATTCCAGTTTTTAGCCTATCACGATGTTTGCATTATCAGGATATCTCTTCAGTGGTGAACTCTTTCATTTCTTCTTACAAAAAAAAGAGAAAAGTTTATCGTCTGTCAAATGCTAGTGAATAGCAAAATCCCTTCCTAGTATTATAAACAATACCGTCTTTGCAGTAAAGGAGAATGTTTAAACAAGATGCAAATTATAGAGATTGTTTAAAAGTTTACCATGAAATAACATTCACATCGTAGGAAAAAACTAATACACTGGTGAGTGGGGGGAAGAAAGAACGTACTCTAGAGCAAGTTAACTCTATTTTTGTTTGAATTATTACTTTCTCCTTCAACTGATATTAAATTTTTTCTCTGCCCTCTTTTCCTGAATCACGCGTGTGCTCTTATGCACATGTACACGTGCACACACGCACACAGGAACGTATCTGCTGACAGCCACTCACCGTAGCATTGGGATCACGTTAACATGTCTTTGCATATATGTAATGGTAATTACAGATTGTCCTTGATTTGTCAATTTAAAAAAAAGTGATATTTTATGTTAACTCTCCATTTTATTAAAAAAAATTTAACTGGTCAGTAAATTAAAAAAAAAAATCTGGGGAATTCTTAAGTCCTAGTTGGCTTCCTTCATCTTTACTCAGGATACTAAAAGTTAATACCGTGGCTTTATCTAATAACAGTCGATTTTTGGAGTAACAAATTTTGATTCTTTGGGGTTTTTTCCTATCAACAAATGTCAGAAATGGCCCTTTTTCCTTCCCTTTGTTGTCATTGTGGGTATCAAATAATAAATTCTGTTTCTTTGCACTTACTCTTCTCACAAATCTCTTTTTCTTCCCTCCAGGTCATCTTGACATTTCTTTCCTTCTTCAAGTGCTTCTTGCTTTTACTTGTCCTTGAGGTCCCATTTGTCCGCCATCACTTTTCCAACTGCCAGTGTCTTGGGTGCTGCCAGCTGTCCTGTGTGTTCTCTTCTCGTTTCCATGGTGCCTAGTGAATCAGGTTGTCAGTGGTCTTAAAGGGCCAGAGCACACTGGCAAGTGCCATTTCTTCATTTAATGAGGGTATCTCTACACCTCAACCTCACAGAAGAGGAAAGGAAGGCTTCTTTTATGGAATGGCTTCCTCTTAGCCAGGTGCCCTTGTAAGTCAGATGGTGGACCTGAATATCTTCCTAGACATATTCTTTTCTTTTTACTTTTTGTCCACAATTTATGGAGGAGGAAACTAAAGCATGGAGTAGTTATACATCTTACACACAATTCAAACATGCTTTCAGAAACCTCCCTGCTCTGTCCACATAGGGTAGAGGGGTATTGATGCATTAATTAAGTACTTTAAGGACACATGTCAGATTCTGTTTCAAGAAAGTTCTTCTGTAAGGTTTTCTTAATTTGATGTAAATTTAGATTAGTTTTTACAATAAAACTTAATAATACCATATCTTGAAATTGCATTCATGTGAACTCTCACCATAATTTTAAAACAAGATTAGAAAACACCCTTATTCAATTTTTAAAAAGTAAACCTTACAGTATTCCCCCCCCCAAGGTTTGTGTTATCCAAACTTATGATCTGGTTTTAATGATATATAGTAATGAGTTATCCCAAAAAGTGGGGGCTGAGAGGTGACTTAATAATTCCTTAATTGTGTGGTACATAAAAATTGACTAATTCCTCACGGGGTTCACTTCGTCACTTCCTGAAATGAAACGATCTTTCCCAAGGCACAGGGGAACTTGTCACTGCCGGGTCTAGGGGTTGTTTTCAGCCTCATTCTTCTTACTGCTTTGCAGAATGTGATTGTGTCGACGATACCTCCTTAATGGCTTTCTGTTCTCCCTCGGTTTCTATGACTCTGGGCCTGCCTGAATTTCTCCCCAAATCTCTACTTATGGCCTTGCTCAGTTCCCTCTCACACTCAGCTCTGGGCAAAGCTGAGGCTCTGGGCTCATCGTGCAGATCTCTCATTCTACCTCTGTGCCCAAGTAGCTTAGTGCCATCTTTTGTGAGGGCAGGTGGCTGGTCCTTGCTGTTAGTCTCGCCTCCAAACTTAATGATTGACATTGCTGATTGACCATCTAGACTTCCCTGCTGAGGCCAGCCGTGGACTTGGACTCCTTCTCTATCTAAAGCTCAAGGCAGATACCATCAGTTTGTTGGGGTTGACAAAGAAGAAAAAGACTAACTTTCCAGCCCAGTATTTTTCTGTACAGAGGACTCCTAAATTGTAATCCTGTTTATAACTCTTCTCCTTGGATGTACCTCTACCCTTTTAAATTTAAAATGCCAACATTTTAACTATTATTTTCTGTGTATTTCCCTTTACAAATACCCCATTTGTGTCTCAGTTACACATTTTTCACTCATCTCCTAGGTCAACATCCTTGGTCTTATCTTTTCATGTTTCCTAAATGTTATTTGCCAACTGTATTCTGTTACGAAGTATTTTTACTTTGCAATGTATCATAGGTTCTTGATTGCATTATAGCCCTTGCTTTTTATTAGGGTTATAATCAGAATCTCCTATCCTCAGTGTTTTTCCACCTCACCTATTCAGCTGAGAGCATGAAACTGTAGGACATGTGACATGTCTGCTTCATAAAGTTCAGGAGATACTTATTTTATGAAGTCTTTCCTGTTTACTTGCCCCTCCACAGAATGCTAGAAGGCACGTCTCCCCTTCCCAGGTCCACAGCGATTCCTGGCACTTACTTCCAGTGCACAATGATGGATTATAACAGAGAAGATGGGGACATGCCGCTATAGGGTTTGGTAACCTAACAAGGACTCTGCTCAGAGTCAGTGGGAGACTTTATAGGGCATATACAGAAGCCCTTTTTGAATGCACAAATTAACCTTTTATACATAGATAAGATTTTCTTCTTCATGACACCATTCTTATCTATAGTACGATTTTTCTACCTTTTTACCCCTATAAAAGGGAGCTCAGTTGTGATTTTTCGCCACATGTACACTTTTTATTTCCCTTCTCTTTCATATATCTTGGTTCCTCCAATATAAACCTAATAGAAAAAAATGACAGTCTTTTATCATTATAATTCCCCATATGAACTATGCACAATATCACTGAACCATTTCTTCTTCAAGAGAGTGATGATTTCTTGATTGGTGTTGGCTTGCAACATGAAATTGTCATTTCTATAAGTTAAAAACTGTCTGATATTGACAATTTTTATTTTATATTTTAATTTTTTTATTCACATATACTTTACACTGTCACATTAGTTTCAGGGTGTGTAATATAATGATTCAACAATTCTATATAGCTCTCAGTTTCATGCAGTTCAACTGAATACATTTAGAATTGGTAGTTTTTACCACCATAGATAGTAGTTTGACCTATATCTTCCCCATGTAGCTTTCCATCTCTCAATGAATGTTTTGTTGTTGGATTCTTGCTTCCACATTTTTGTTTCTTTGTCATGTCACATTTAAAGGCAACTTGCCTTGTTTTCTTGCCTTTCATCAACCACACTCTTAGGTCAGGAGTAAAGTTTTGAGCAGATACGAATAGAAACAACATACGTTTTGGACAATTTTTTTATTGGCTGATATATGTAGTTGTACAAGCTCTTTTCGATGGACACTGGACATTAAATTCTCAGATGCCACAGTCCTGTGTTCCATCGATTAAGGGCCAGGGATTTATCTTTAGGTGGTAACTCAAACAGAAGAAGAACTCTATCTGTCCAATGGGATAAAAAGACATTGGTGATTGTTCTCCCCGAGTGATCTGTTAGAGTAGATACCTAAGTTCAAACAACTGACAAGTGGCAGAACCCGAGTGGAAACCTATAATGCTGAGGAATCTTCTTCCAGATACTCTACCTATCCGCTCTTGTCATCCAGCTCATCTCACGTAAGTACGCAACATGTATTTGGAACTTGTGTCAAGCATGCACCTTAATAGTTACCATATACTTCATGCTCTGGTTTTATTTTCTGGAACCAAATGTTTCTGAAAAACAAACTCCCAGGGTCCTTTGTCTTTGTAAGCCAGACGGAAAGGATTAAAAAGATTAAATATTATTAACTGGTTATTTACCGTGTGCCCTACACTAGATGATTTTACACATATTAATTAATTTAAGCTTCACAACAGCCCACAATTATAGAAGAGGAAACTAAAGCATGAGTTATTTAAGTGCTTTATGCACACGGTTCACACATGCTCTCAACAACCTCTCTCCTCTGTCCACCTAGGGTAAAGAGCGGATAAATTATTCCCTCTCAGTATCCATGCCCACAGTGCCATTCTTTGCTTCTCTATGACAGGACAATTTTTCTGGAAATGGAGACTACCTTGTGGTTTGGATAAAGGAAATTGAAAACTCTTACCTCATACCTGTAATTCAACAAAATTGATTTACTGTCTTTATTCTCTCATTCATCTCAGGTTTATCTACACCTTTGGTGCACCAGGTAATATCATGGGCACTGGAAGAAAAACAAACATGGAAAACAGCTGGTCCCTGATTTTAGGAGTTTAGGGTCCAGTGAGGGGTGTTGAGATGTCCATGAATGACTACAGGGCAGGCGAAAACATCATAAATACAATGTGAATGATGATCAGTGCTTTAGAAGTCCTGAGGTGGAAAGGGTGGCTTTTTTGGAAAGCTTAATGAAAAAGCTTTTATTTGGGCATGGTCTTCAGGGGAACAGAGCTCAGAAGTGGCTTTGTGAATGTTTCTTGACTTCATTTCTCTAGAATGGGAGGATGTGCAATGACTGACTTATTTTCTACTTGGAATGCCAGATTCCACTTTAACCTCTCACTTGTGCTTGTATGCTGGAAAAACAGAAAACTCTAATCATTTCCACTAACTTTTCCTGCGTTTTGATATATTTAAATAATCTGTGTAAGAGAATTCATGTTCTAAATAAATGGCTAACAACTTGGGTAAAATCTTTTACTAGGATCATATGCCAAACAATTAGGTAGACAAAATATGCTTGATTTAGCAGAGAAAAAAAAAAAGGTTGTCAAATTACTAGATATTTAAAGATTTATTAAAAAAAGAAAACTAGATTACCTTCTCCAGCATTGTTTCTGTCAAAAACATTATAGAGCAGTGTTTGGTAATTATTTATCAAGGAGAGCACAGGCTAAAAATACTTTGTTATTCAATTCAAACGTTTAACATATGTCTACTATTTGTAGAAAAACATGCCAGACACTGTGGAGATATTCTTGTAAATCAGATATTGTACCTACATGCGAAAAAGTCAATTCTATTAGTAGATCTTAACGTCTAAACGATTATGGTTAGTACAGAGATGGAGAGCAGAAATATAATAAGGGCATAAACAATGAACACAGAAAACAAAAAATACTGGAAAATTAAATCTGACTGAAAGAACTAGTATTTAAGTTGGGCATAAGAAAAGATATGATTTGGGGTGGGGCAGGAAAGAGATGGGGATTAGGGAAGGTACAGAACAGATTTTGTAAATGAGAAGCACAAAGCGCAGAAGGCATATATTGTAGGGCTGGGAAACGTGGCATTTGAGGAAATGGCAGTGGTCTTGTTGAAGGAGAGTGCAGTTCTCAAACTATAGAATCTGCAGGTTTGTTAAATTAGAGATTCCTGGGCTCTAGCCCCCCAGAGTCTGAGTTAGTATGCTTAAAGTGCGGTCCAGAAATTTTCATTTTAGACAAATGCTTTCCAGTGTCTCCCCCTGTTTCCCTTTAAGGAAGAACGGGCTGGCTGGTGGTGATTTAAATGCTGGCTGTCTATTAGAATCAAATGGTAGAGAATTAAAAAAGAAGCCAGCTCCTGATTCTTATTTAATTAGCGTGGAAAGGAACTCTAGCCTATGTGTTTGTGAAAGCCTCTCCAGGTGATTTTAAGTGTAACCTGGAGTAGAAATGCTGGCCCAGGCTGGAGGCTGAGCAGGGGGGAGACTTGGGGAAGGAGAAACAGGAAGTTGCAGCCAGTTTGTGGAGGACTCAGATGCCAAGCTCAGAGGTATGCGTTTTACTCTGTGGGTGGTAGGGAATCACTGGGACTTTTTGAGTGCCTGTAATCATAACTGTGTTTTAGAAAGTTGCCTGTGATGGGCAGAGGAGTTAGGGATGGGCAATTCTGGAGGCAACCAGAACACTTTTAAGAATTCTGCCGCTGGGGAATGAGTGATCTTATCCGCTGGTCGAGGAGCAAATTGGTTCAGGTCTTCTGGAAAGTAATTTGGTGATATGGATCACGAGCTTAAAAATTTCATACTCTAAGTAATGCCTCTTCCGGGTGCATATCATAAAGAAATAAAATTATTGACAAACATTTTAATGTAAAGATGGTTATTATAGGGATTAAAGGAGAACTTTGAAAAATTGAATAGATATATTAATTATGGAATACTGTGATGCCCTAAAATAATTTTTGAAGAATATTTTAAATGCACGGAAAACAGTTATTCTCAAAGTAAATAATATAATACACAAAGTTATGCATAATATGTGATTCCCATTTTATTTTAAAAATGATAATACAAACCAGACAGAAATCCAGCCAAATGTTAAAATTGGTGGAATTTAGGGGACGCTTGGATGGCTCAGTTGGTTAAAGCGTCAGACTCTTGGTTTTGGCTCAGGTCATGATCACAGGGTTATGAGATCCAGCCCTGCGTTGGGCTCTGTGAAGGGCATGGAGCCTGCTTAAGATTCTCTTCCCTTTCATCTGCTCAGCCCTGTGCCTCCCACCCCCCAGCTAATGATCTCTTTTTCTCTTTCAAAAAAAAAAAATGGTAGAATTTGGTGGTGATAGTCATTCTGCATTTTAATTAATTTTCTAAGCATGTCTACATTATTATTCAGGAAAAAAAAAACATTAAAAAACCCGATGAGCTGTGGTACTGGTTTGGCAAAAGGTAATACATGCGTTGCTCTGTTTTTGGTCTGAGCTAGTCTACTTTGAGAGCCTGCTGATGGGTAGAACTTATAAAACAGCAGATGGTGGACCAAGCTGAATAAGGAGCATCAACACTCAGGGATGTGTGGGCTTACTGGTTGAGACTAAGAGTAGGAAGACCTAGAGATGGAGGATGGAGCTGTTATCAAGACAAAGTCTAGGAGCTTCAGTTCAGAAAAACCTTTCATGACATGAGATCATCTTTGTATGACTAGCCTAAAGGCTACCACTGAGAAAAAGGTGAGTCTTTGAAGATTTTGGCCATTGCTAAGACTGAGGAATATATTCGAGTCATCACCAAGGTAGACGTGATTTGGTCAACTGGATGTGTGAGGTGAGCTATGGAAAGATTTAAAGATGACTCTTGGATTTGAATGTCAGTAGTTGGGATGACTTAGATTTTTAAAATAGGAGGATAGAGGAGAAAGCCCAGATTTGGGAAGAAAAACAGTTTGTAACTATTAGGTTGAAGTGGACTTACCATGGGAACATCCAAGTACAAATGCAGTTAGGAGTCTGAAGATCTAGAAACATCAAGATCGTGATGCAAAGTTGAATGTCATCTGCACCGATGAAAAAGTTGAAACTGTGGGAACCAATGTGCTTGTGAGATAATGACAGGAGAGAAGAAGGTAGAGAGAATACCATGTGGAACCCTTAATTTTAAGAAGTGGGCAAATGAGAACATCAGAGGTAGGTGGAGGAGAGAGGTCAAAACGCTTGAGAACTGAGGTGACCTTCTAATATTGGCAATCTCGAGTCTCCTGGAGATTAAAAAAAAAAAAAAAAGATTCAGTAAAATGATCGAGGGAAGCCAGGGTGCAGTCATTGAGTTGAGTCAAAATAGAATAAGTGGTCTAGGAGTAGACCACTCCTCCAAAACATTTGGCAGTAAGAAGAATGAAAGCATTCTGATAGTAAATTATAGAGGAAGAAGATTATAGGGCAATTATCCTATAGTGATCCTAGGTTTTTCTCTATTAGAAACTAGCACACAATGTTGTTGTTGTTGTTGTTGCTGTTTTCTCTAAACTGCTCTTGTGTCAGCCAGGAAGGTGGAGTCTGAAAATAGAAAGCTATATTGCAAGTTTTGAAAATATTTTAAGATCGTCAGTTCTCAACAGAGATTCTGGAGACAACAAACAACACTGAACTCACTCGTGTTTATTTTTCCTCTTATATCAAATTTATTTTGTGCTGCTTTGGCAAACAGAGGAGCTCTGAAGACACAGGAATTACTAACGCCCTTGGTGCACATTATGTCATGTGATACAAACACAACTAAATCTTAGTTTTTCATGACTTTAAACATTTTTGAGTTATAATAGCAAAGTTGCCTTACACGTACGACAGTAATTACGGTTGGAGTAGTAGCTTCGGAATGTCAGTGCAAGCGTCTACTTTGTTCACATAATCTGTTGTGCTAAAACACATCATCAATAAGCTAGTATCTATTTTAGTGCTTGCTTTTGGTTTAATTTTGATCAATGTGCTGTGCGGAATGGAGGAAATTGAACTAAAAGAGGTTTACAGTTGGCAGGAAACTTGGCACTACCTACATAACATATTCCTTTTTCAGTTAGGGAGAACATGGCACAAAGAGGCCAATTGATATTCCTGCCGTCGAGTTGCTTACCTTATATCAAGGCTGACCAAAACATACATACGTGAAATACTGAAACAGTGAGATGATATTTCTTACGAGATTACTTTTCAGGAAATGTGATAGATGTTTCAATAAGTAAAGTGGTGCCAGAACTATTCAAAAAGCAGTTACAGGAATCTGAATTTTGTGATGCTCCATAGAGAGCCACGAGTTATTTTTACACAGGGAAGTAGTAGGACGGGTGCCACACTGAACGGTTTTCATAATTACATTCAGGATGTTTAGGAAAGCAAAATTTTCGAGTCAGAAGTGCCGACTAAAATATTGTTGCATCCCATATATGTAATGAAGATTTAGGCTAGAATTTAAAACCTTGGAAAGTATTTCTTTTTAAATTAAGAGTAATGTTAATCCAAGTCTAAGTAACTATATCATTTTTTGCTTCATATATCCAGAGCAGCAATAGGTAAGAACAACATAGTGAAATATTTTGAGAAATTGGCTATGTCCTAGGTATCTAAACAGATTTTCCTTTATCTATCCAAGTCTTTATTATCCTGCAACCTTTCCAGCCTATACTAAATTTAAAGCCCTTTTGCCTGTTTTAATTCAGGGCAATTCCATATTTCTTCAGTAGCCGCACCCACTAACGTTAGTAGTTGTGAACATTTCACAACCTCGTGTGATTCTAAGTACCATTGTTGGAATATATGTAATCATAAGCTACAGTCACTTTTTTGTGAAGTGAATTTTAGAGAATGAGCATGTACAGGGTAACTACGTCATTTGGGAGGACAAATTTCCAGGGTCTACACTAGCTTCGCAGTGGGGAAGTGTTGGCATCTGGTCCTCCATCATCAGTCTTCAGTGCCATCATCAGCTAGAGATGCATGAATGCACTTCTGGTCCATGCCTCATCTAGTTCCTTGTCTCTATGACGGGCACCTCTCAGCTACATATCTACCACTGTTGACCTCATGGAAGAACTTTTTGGTAGGAATACTTATTCCAGGAGAGTTCCTAGGCAAAGCTGTCTTGGATTCTGTGCCTTTGTGTGCTGGAATATGGATAAGATGATTTTGTCCCCCTTTTAGCCTCGAGAGGTTCTACACATCACATTTAATGAGATTATGGCTGAAGTAGGAAAGTCTTGACTTCTAACCCAATGATCTAGTTAGTAGAATTATGATTTCTATGTGAATATTTTATATTCATGTAAAACTTTTCACTTTTCCATGGGCTAAACCATTTCTACTGTTTAGTTGTGATATACTCAGAAAAAGTCAACTATTGATAACACAAGATGAATAAAAACATTACTATAAAGGTGAAATTCTCAGACTCTAATAGTAAGCTTCAGGGTCAAAAATTAAGGTCATTTGGATCACCTGTTCCTTAGAATTATCAACTTTTAGCCAAATAACTTGAGTATTGATTGTACTTGATATAATTAGATTTGTTTGTGTTGGGGCGCCTGGGTGGCACAGCGGTTAAGCGTCTGCCTTGGGCTCAGGGCGTGATCCCGGCATTATGGGATCAAGCCCTACATTGGGCTCCTCCGCTATGAGCCTGCTTCTTCCTCTCCCACTCCCCCTTGCTTGTGTTCCCTCTCTCGCTCTGTCTCTATCTCTGTCAAATAAATAAATAAAATCTTTAAAAAAAAAAAGATTTGTTTGTGTTTATAATTTTTTATTAAGGACAGTTGGACTTTGAGAGAGGCCACATGTTTTTTGGTAATGGTTTGATGGGAAGGATAGTTTTGTGTTTATCATAAACAGAGCAGAAAGTGTAAGATAACTTTTATATCTGGAAATTTTCAGAAATCTTTTTACAAAGTAGAAGAATAGCCTGGCCTAGCCATTGCTTGATGGTTAAAATCTCTTATCTACTTCACCAGATCACAAGATACTGTACTTAGCTACCATGTACCCATCTCCAAGATCTCTCAGCTGTGTTTATGTGTGCATGTGTAACTTTTAATGATAAGACAGTGCAACAGTAACCCCCCTCCCCCCCAAAAAAACATACTTTTAAGCTTCGGCTTTTGATTAAACACCTATTTTGGGCCCAGGCTCACAGGGTTGTGGTAAGTGATGTTTAATGAATTTCCAGAGGTGGAGGCCAATGGTGTGATTTGGATTCAGTAACTCATTTTTGGTTGTTAGAAATTTGCTTCCAGTGATGTATCTGAGAACCAGGCTAGTCTTACATGTTTTATAAGGTCATTCTCCAAGACCTATGCCTATAAAAAGGGGAAAATTCTTCTTGGTCATGATGTTTTTGGAATCCAAGTGCGGACCTCTGGCTTAGTGCATATCCTCTTTGCCTTCAACTAGCTGTTTTCTTTGTGAATTAAAAAATTAAAAATCTGTAGGGTTTTTTTTGGGGGGGGGGTTGTGGTTTTTTTTTTTACTAAAGACAGCTTTACACTTATAACCTGTACTTTTGAAAAGCTGATCTCTAGAAAAAATAAAATCTTTTCAGGGAAAATTAAAGCATAGTCATGCTCTGCAACATTTAAAAAATTATCAGGTTGTGATTGCCAGTCTCTTTGACTAATTAATTTGTTTTAAGTGGCATAAATTTACTATTATATTTTGCGGCTAAGCCATTTTTATTTAATGAAATATAAACGCAGGCAATGAAAGGAACAAAAAGAAGTTGATGTTATGAAAAGTAAAATTAAGGAGGAAGAAATTTCTGTTGGCATGGTGATGGTAAAGCGGAATAAAATTCAACTCTACCATCCAGGGAGCTAGATTACATCTTGAATGCTCTGTGTTACGTGAGGAGAAAAGAGTGATCTCACTGAATACTTCATCACATCTGAGGTGAGTGAGTGTTGCTGCAAGAGTAACTGGGAAATGCAATCCGTGTGTCTGAAGCCAGCATCTATTTATCTTAATCATCTTCTGAGTTGGTAGATTATAATCCTGGTTCTGGATGCCAGTGTCTTTTTTATTTATGGCGCAGATAAAGCCAGAGCCCTCCTAGATTGGTGAGAGCTCTACGATACGAAGGATCCCCAACTATAACTCTTTTGTAGGATGACGGACTGCTTTTTAGATTTTTCAGCATTATTTTGGGATTGAGAATCACTAAATAATTGTTTTTAAGATAAATCCTTGACCACAATTAAGTCTATTTCAGCTTTCTGCTCTCGGCAGGGGGAAAAGCCAGGCATTTTTCTCCTTCACTATTACATTCTCTAGTCAACAGAGTTGCAATAACTGAAGTGAAAAAGGCTCTGTGAAGGTGCTTAACTCTCTGGGTGTTGGGATCCTGCTGTCAAGGCAAGCCACAGGGCTAAGGGCACCGTGACAGCTCTGATGCCACTGACCCCAGATGCCCACGTCACTGCATCTCAGACTGAGCAGCTGAGCTTGGGCTTAAAANNNCTCTTTCTTCCAAAGGGTGGGCTGGAGAAGTGGTCTACTTCTTTATGAATGAATGAATGAATGAATGAAATAGTGTATATATAAATATAATATTTTAAAGTAGAACTCATTTCCTAGGTTTTATCAGTAAGTGTTGTATTACCAACTTGCCTGGGGTAGAAGGTAGGGTTGCAAGAAGACGATGAGCTCTCTGTGTCCCAAAACTGAACAGTTTACCAATGATTTAACCATCTTTTCACTCCTTTTTGTCTCCAGGATATATGTGCACACATATACAGTTGTCAGGAGAAAGACTTCAGACACTGTGACCACTAGCTGTGAGAGACACAAAACTCAATCAAATGTTGTGTAATATAGATAGGAATTGTGGTCCTAATGGAAGGAAAGAATGTAAAAAAAAAAAAAAATCAGGACTGAATGAAACCGTGACTGAACATATTGAATTTATCATTAAGTGATCTAGTTAGTGGAATGAAAGAAATTAGGTAAGGATACAAATGAATTTGTAATATAGGCTATGTGGCTTTCAAAGGTTTTGAGTTCAACCCTCATTAAGTTATGAAGGCTCGTGGTGACCCTTGGTGGCACTGACAAAAATCCAGTCAGCAACTTGGTTGAAATCCCCGATCAGCATCAATTGCTGAAAAGGGAATTTCAAAGCTGTTTGTAGTGCTATCTTTGCACCCTTCCTGGATAAAGATCTTTTAACCTTGGAAGATTTATAATTTACAGTAAAAATGTTTAAGAGAATTAAATGTTTAGCAGTAATACTTTTGGTGTTAAGAGATCTGTGCATATTTGGTATTTTAAGGATTTTTAATGTCTAAGAGAATATGTCCTACCAAGTAATAAGTTGGCCTTTTAATTCCACTTAAGATGTATAATCGAGTAATTGATTTAGATTTCTGGATTGATTTACTGTAAGATAAAACCTTACCAAGTTGTATATAATACTGGAACATTAAGATTTCATGTATGCATATGCAATCTACTATTATCCACCTATCTAGCTACCTAATCTAAACTATTCAGTTTCTCAGATAAGCATTTTTTCAAGGAATTGTGTTTAAAAGAAAGAATTTTTAAATTGGGCCAGTGATCAGTTAAAATCTCCCTATAAGGTACTAATAAAATATACTAGACTAATTTATAAATTGATGGTAAAAACTTAAAGCTGAGTTAGGTTCTTGAATTTGCAACTTCATTAAATTTAATACTAAGCTTTTAAAACCAAAGTAAACCTATGAATGGTCTTTTCAACGCATAGAAGCTTCCCTCTGAAGGACACAGAAATACTTTTTATTGACAACATTGATTGATCTTAACCCTTACCTGAATGTGAGGAGATAGCAGTCAACACTCAGTTAAGAACAAATGCCTCCTACACAGATGTTCGCAGCCCCTCAGCCCATTCCTCCCCCTGGCAGTGGAAGGTTGCCATCTTTAATAGTGGTGGTCAGCCCTGCATCTCAGAGACCAAGGCCAAACTACTCTGGATCAACCTGAGAAATGGCTTGCATGCAGGCCAGGTATCCACTCCTTTTATTATTTATATGGCACAGGTGTATACATTTTTTATAGAAAATTTAGAAAGCAAAGATAACAAGATGATATTCACCTCAACCTCAATCCAGAAGAATTAATGATTATTATGCATAGTTTGTGATTGTTTTCTGTAATTGCAGTTGTGTGTAGGTATGTGTTTAGATTAACATGTAATGAGTTTTATTTAACATATGTCAGTGATGGTGTTACACACACTCATACACACATGCTTTTTTCACCTTGTACTTACGGTTGTGGCTTCCTACCTTGATAAATTATGAAAACCTTTTGGTGTTAATAACACATACTTAAGTACTAAAAGTACATAAAATGTATACTACAAAGCTTGTATAAAAGTATATAAAAACCATAAAATAGTGTTAATAAAACATAAAAAAAGCTATAGAAGTATGTTTAATGACTGCATAGATTCTAATGTTCAGATGCATTTTTTAACCATTCCCTACTCTTGAGCATCCTCGAACATCTTTGAATCTCCATTTCTGTTAATTCTTTGCACAATTTCATTAAGATAATTCCAGATGTGAAATATCTCACAAATTGATTATGTATTTTGTAAGCGTTTAGACACGTATTGTCAAGTACCCTCCAGAAATTCAAACCAGTTGATGTCCAGGAGTTCCTTAATGGTTAAATTTTGAATTTATTCAAAACTAGGTATAAGAAAGAAATCACAAACTCTTGGGATAAGCTGAAAAACCCATCAAAATTAGAATGCCACATCTCAGAAGGTTTAAAAATTTTTAAATAAAAACTAGTATTAATTTATTACCAGAAATGGTTGAGTTTAAGTTGTGAGATGCTCTTGTATTAATTCTGAGCAAATTCAGCACAGGTCCTGCCATTAGGGTTTGTCAGAAATACCAGGCTGAAAATTTCCGATGACTGTATCAGGCAACAATATCTTTTGGTGATGCATCCTCATATACCCTAAAGATCTCTCCCTCTTTCTTCACTGCTCCCATTATTGTAGCCTCTACCAGAGTAATTGAAATCTGGTAGGAGTGATACAGCTTTCCTTAACTCAACAAAGATAGATTTCGTAGCCAATAATCTATCCCTGTGAATCTAAGGAAGAATGACTTTCATCTGTTTTAAAGAAGTTGACCTTTATCTATTCCAAAAGGTGTTTAATTTTTTCTATAAAATTTCTAGTAATATGATATCCAGTATCCACTACCTACATTAAAAATAAATCAGTTTTTTTTTAAAGATTTTATTTATTTATTCGACAGAGATAGAGACAGCCAGTGAGAGAGGGAACACAAGCAGGGGGAGTGGGAGAGGAAGAAGCAGGCTCATAGCGGAGGAGCCTGATGTGGGGCTCGATCCCATAACGCCGGGATCACTCCCTGAGCTGAAGGCAGACGCTTAACCGCTGTGCCACCCAGGCGCCCCATAAAAATAAATCAGTTTTAATCAGATTGTTTGTTGTTTTAGGGTTGAGTTGTAGGAGTTCTTTATATATTTTGGATATTAACCTTTTATCGGATATATCATTTGCAAATATCTTCTTCCATTTAGAAGGTTTGCCTTTTTTGTTGCCTATTTGTTAAGGGTTTCCTTTGCTGTGCAAAAGTTTTTCAGTTTGACTTAGTTCCAATGTTCAATTTTGTTTTGTATTGCCCTTGCTTGAGAAGACAGATCCCCCCAAAATGTTGCTAAGATGTTCAAGAGTTTACTGCCTATGATTTTTAAAAAGAGTTTTATGGTTTCAGGTCTTATATTTAGGTTTTTTATCTATTTTGGGTTTACTTTTGTGTATGGGATAAGTAAGTGGTCTGGTTTCATTCTTTTCATGGAGCTGTCTGGTTTTTCCAGCACTATTTATTGAAGAGGTTGTCTTTTCCTTATTGTATATTCTTGCCTCCTTTGTCCTAGATTAACTGGGTTAATATAAGTGTGAGTTTATTTCTGGACTCTCTACTCTGAGTCACTGAACTGTGTCTATTTTTGTGCCAGTACCATCCTGTTTTGTTTATTGTAGCTTTGTGGTTTAGTTTCAAATCCGGGAGTGCGATATTTCCAGCTTTGTTCTTATTTCTCAAGATTGGTTATTTGGGATTGGGATCTTTTGGGGTTGAATACAAATTTTGGGATTGTTTGTTGACTTCTGTAAAAAATGGTGGTGGGATTGTATTTGATTTGTAGATTGCTTTGGCTGTCTTTCCAAATAAGACCTACAGATGGCAAAAATACACATGAAAACAAACCAAAACCACAATAAAATATCACCTCATGCTTGTCACAACGACTAGTATCAAAAAGACAATAAATAGCAAGTATTGGCAAGAATGTAGAGGAAAGGGAACCCTTGTGCACTATCAGTGGGAATGTAAATGGGGGAAACCACTACAGAAAGCAGTATAGAATTAAAATTAAAAATAGAAATACCATATGATCCAGTAATTCCATTTCTGGGTATTCGCCCAAAGAAAACAAGTACACTAATTTGAAAAGATACATGTACTCTGATGTTTACAACATTATTTACAATACCCTAGATATGGAAACAACCTAAGTGTACATCGATCGATGGATGGATAAAAGAAGATGTGGCATATATATATATATATATATATATATATATATATATATTATTCAGCCATAAAAAAGAATGAATCTTGCTATTTGCAACAACATGGATGGACCTAGAAAGTACTGTGTTAAGTGAAATAAGTCAGAAAGAGAAAGACAAATGCTATATGATTTCACTTGTATGTGGAGTCTAAAACACAAACCAAAACAAACCAGATATGAACAGACTCGTAAATAGAGGGAACAAACTGATGGTTCCCAGGGAGGAGGAGGATAGGAGAATGGGTAAAAGAGGTGAAGGGGAATTAAGAAGTACAAACTTCCAGTAATAAAATAAATAAGTCATGAAGATATAAAGTATAGAGAATATAGTCCATAATATCGTAATAACTTTGGTGAGAGTTGGTAACTACACTTAGTGGTGAGCATTTTGTAATGCATAAAAATATCAAATCATTTTGTTGTATACCTGAAACTAATATTATATCAACTATAATTTGAAAATTTTTCATATAAAACTTAAATAAGAATAACCAACCAACAAACAAAGAAAAAGCAACAAGGAAGTTGGCAAGGATGTGGAGAAATTTGAACCCTTGTGCACTGTTTCTGGAATTGTATGGTGCAACCACCATGGAAAACAGTATGGAGGTTCCTCTACATTAAAAATACAACTATCAGATGAACCAGCAATCCCACTTCTGGGTATATACCCAAAATAATTGAAAGCAGGATCTCAAAGAGATATTTGCCCACCCATGTTCATAATATTATTCACAACACTCAAGAGGTGAAAGCAACCCTAATGAACATACACAGATGAATTGATAAACAAAATGTGGTTTATACGTACAATGGAGTATTACCGAGTCTTAAAAAGGAAGGCAATCCTGACTGTGACAACAGGGAGAAGCCTTGAGGACTTCATTCCAAGTGGAAGGTGGTCACAAGAGACACATACTATATGATTCCACTTATGACGTATCTAAAGTAGTCAAACTCAGAGAATCAGAATGGTGGTTACCAAGGGTTGAGGGGAGGGAGGGACTGAAGGGGAGCTGTTGTTCAATGGGTATAGCATTTCAGTTTTGCAGGATGAAAGTCCTGGAGATCAGTTGCACAACAATGGGAATATAGGTAATAGTGAAAAAATGGTTAGAATGGTTAATTTTATGTTATATGTTTCTTACCACAATAAAAGGAATGGTGAATTCTATGTAATGTAAATTATATCTCAATTTAAAAAAAGCTTGAACATAAGTTTTCCACTATTATCATATAGAATTTTTTAGACTAATTCCCCATGTGCAAAATTTAAAAATATTTTTTAAATGTCATTTTGCTGTATTTCCTTAATTAGACTAAGTTAAGTCCCTTAACATAGCCTTTTACGCAAGGTCAATGTTTTAAATCTTTTAGATATAAAATTTTTCCCCTTTACCTATCAGTGCTCTCCATATTACTTTGTAGAAATTCAACACACAAAAAATACATCTTGGACAAAATGTAGGCATAGAAAATAAGCACACTGTGTTAAATACCAGAAACCCAGTGCAGTTTTCCACGTGAAAATCTTTCCTTTTTTAGACTACAAATTAGACATAGTATCAGGAGCCACATAAACTTACATACTTTCTTGTCTACACAACACTTTATCTTTTAAAGATGCTAAAAGAGTTGTATAATTTTTATAATTATGTCTACTGTAAGACCCTGAGCAAAAGTCCTACATGTATCCTTATGTGGGTTTCTAAATGCTAAATAGAGACAGTGAACTAGCACAGGTTTTATACTGCACTCCTTGACATGCATGGCTAAGGAGTCGAAAATATTCTGAAAGAAACAAAAAAAGAAATAGAAGACATTTTTGGATCTGTGAAGATTCTCATTTGAAAGAAAGGTGTGCAGAATATTATATTTATACACACACACACACACATAAAACTTGATTTGGGCTCTAATATTTTACATACCCTGTTCTTGGATATTGGCTAATATCATAAAGCTAAATTTTGTATTTGGGAAACTTTTCATCAAATGAGTATTTCATTTAAAATTGTATACATACTCTTAGACATGTTTGCTAAAATCAGACAGTTTTTATATAAAATGTACACTTGGTTGTTATCTAACCAGATTGAATAATACATGAAAGAATATAGAATTCATAGAATAATATGTTATTTTAATTCTTATATGACTCTGTTACAGAAAAATGAAATTTTATTCTGAAGTACTAAGTTTGCTGTGTTACTTTCCTGGTTATGCATGCTTTTTAGTGTTTCTATATGTGTAAGTGTGTGTGTGTGTGTGTGTGTGTGTGTATAATGTGTTTGTTTTTATATGTATTTTATATGTTTGTAAAGATTGTTAATCAGTCTTTTTTGTTCTCTCATACACACACGCACGTTAATGATGTTAGCACTTGCTTTTTCCACTCTATGAGATTACAAGGTAAAATTGAAGCAGCTTAGTTCATTGAAAAGACCATGGATTTCATGTGACTACAGGTTTGAATTCAGATCTTGTCTCTATTTTTTTTATTACAACTAGATCCTTAAGCTATGAATTAAGTCTCTTAGACAATTCTCCAATTTTTAAAATGGGAATAGATGGCCATGTCTACCTAGAATTGTTGTATAGAGCAAAACATAATGTTAAGTGCCTAGTGTTATGTTTGACATCCAATAAAATTAACGTTTTTATTGGAAAGTTACAGTGTTCACTTTTATTTCCCCTTGCTTTCCTTATGTTGCAAAAAAAGACTGGTTCTTAAATGTAGAAAGATGAGGAAAAAGTTTGGCTAGTAACCCGTTTTTCATCCTCAGCTTTTAGTGGAATGCATCCTGGTTATCTAGTTGGAAATTAAACTTGTCCTGATAGTTTCTTGGTGAAATACATAAATATAAATAAATACATACCTACAGACATAAGCACAACATTTAAATTTAAAATGTTATTTTATTGTATTCCCTTATCTTGACTAAATAAAATCCCTTAATGTAGCCATTTTTACACAGGCCAATTTCTTCATATTTTTAATATAAACACTTTTTTCTTTAGCAATCTATGCTATCACATTATTCTGTAGAAATTCAGCATAACAGAATATAACTTGGATAAAAGCTAAGCATAGAAAATTGGTTTACTGTATTAAATACCAGAAACCCAATACAGTTTTTCAAGTCAAATTCTTTCCTTTTTAGACTATGTTAAAAATATTGTCAGGATATGTTATCATTAATATGTTTATTAATAAAATTATATGGTCATATATTTATAATTAATATGTAAATAAGTAAATTGCTAATTATGTATATCGTATAACACAGTATATTATTACATTATATATTATATACATTGTATAAGCACAATGTATATATTGTATGTTATACCTAATTGTATCCATTAAATTGTATATTAATATATTATATAACCATACACATATGATGTATTTATATGTGTGTATATATATACACACACATATATATGTATATATATGTGTGTATGTATATATGTGTATACACACACACACACACACACACACACACACACATTTTGAAACAATCTGAAATTTACAGAAAAGCTCCTAGAGACCTCCGGCCAGTCCATGGGAGTGTGAGCTTCTGAATCTAGAGGTAGCAGCTATGAGTCACATCTTTTTCATATTTAGAATTTCTCTTTCTCATCCAGGCAATCCAAGACAATCTATTTTAAGATCTATTGATGAGTAAATTTAATTACATCTGTGGGGCACCTGGGTGGCTCAGTTGGTTAAGCCTCTGACTCTTGGTTTCAGCTCAGGTCATGATCTTGGGATCATGAGATCGAGACCTGTGTCAGGCTCCATGCTCGGCAGGGAGTCTGCTTGAGATTCTATCTCTCCCTCTCCCCCTTACCCTGCTTGCACTCACTTGCTGTCTCAAAATAAATAAATAAAATATTTAAAAAAATTTTTAATTACATCTATAAAAAGTTCCTTTTGCCATACAATGTAACACATACACAAATATGACACAAGTCATAAGGGCATGGTCATTGGGCAAGGAGTGTTGGGGAGAGGCTCACTCTGCCTATCCTGGAAGGTAATTTAAAACTATTTAAATGTCTTAATTCTTCATCAAATTTTAGCTTATTCAGTTTTTGACTTACATCAGTATGGACTTTTGGATTCCTTTTTTATTTATTACTTTATTATCTGTTACCATCCCACATTTGGCTATAGGAACCCTTGCAAGCCAGCTACTGTATGCTTTTGACATGTTCCTGTCATTCTTTGTCCACTTTCTTGCTTTCTGGCACAATAGATGTTTCATCTTGTACTTTCCCTGCCCCAGCCCTGCTATCTGCTCTGGTCTCCAAAGAGCCCCAATTTCTTTTAGTTGAGAATGATATTTAGAAGTTCGTATCTGTCTACTAGGTTGCTATTAAGGTGGAACGGATCCCCAGTTCCTTCTCAGTGGGCAATTTACACACACATACACACACACATTGGTATCTCTACATTTCTGTATACTGAGAACCATCAGTTCATGCTCATACCTCCAATTCTAGTTAAAATAGCATCTAGTTTTCTCTCCATGTTTGTAACTCATTTAACAGCAAGAAATCTGGTGCCTTCTTCCATGTAGATGGCTTCTCACCATGCTTGAGCTTCATTATTCCCTAAAGAGCTGCCCTCTGCATGGGCACCTAGCGTCGCCCCATCTAAAGAATTTATGACTGAATTGTCCCTAAAGGGAAAGCATAAAGAGAAGATTATTAGGGATGTTTTTGTTGTTGTTGTTTAAAATACTTTTATTGTAATGACCTTTTCAAAAAGAAACCTTTTATTTTAGAATAGTTATAGGTTTACAGAAAAATAGCAGGGATAGTACAGAGAGTTCTGGTATACACCACACCAAATTTACCTATCCAAAGATCTTGCATTAGTATGATGCCTTTGTCACAACTAATGAACCAACTTTGACACACTTTTGTCACATAATGTCCATCCTTGATTAACATTTCTAGTAACATGTTTAAAGGGGAGAAAAGGCTTTTACCCATGTATCTTCAATTTACCCTTTATCTTCATTGCAGTTTCTCCCGTAGGATTCAATTGTTATTCAAATGGAAGAACACTAAAATTGCTGGTGTGTTAGGAATTCCCTTGGAGATCATCCTCCTTATGTTTTACTATAGTAACCTATTATCTGTACCCAGCATGTTTTTTTAACTCACTTTTTTACATACGGTAATCTAAAGAGATAAAGTCTGTAAAGTGCCTGGCACAGTGCCCATGTCACTTTATCTGTCAAGCACCGAAGGCACAGTGTTAGGGGGCTATAAGTTTTTCAGTGGCCTGCAAAAAAAAAAAAAAAAAAAAAGAGTGGAGACCAAGAAAAGAACCATTCTCTGGAAACTATGAAAAGAAAATGGCAAAATCTAAATGAATAAATGTTTTATTAAATGTCTAGGAAGCATAATATTATGTCAACTTCATGAGTTAAATTCGGTATTCATAAAAATGTCATTATATTTGAAAACAATCTGTAGGCTAGATTTTTGACAAAATGATTGCTGAGAAATCAGAGCTCATCCTAATTAAAGGAATAACTTATAGCCAATCATTTCAAAAGCAAAGTAATAACAGTAATTAGGTCTTTTTTTTCCCCAGCCAAAATTATTTTAATGTGGGATGGGAGAGAATTTTAATGCACTTGTTAGGATATCTGTGAGAATCATACAAATTTCCCACCTGGCATGTAGTGAATGCTTGGCAAATATTACTTCTCTTTCCCTCTTTGTATTTCAACAAATATTTTGTGTCAGCGCAAATAATGGGTTGATAATGTAGAAAATATACTCAGCAAATTCTAACAGGAGATTAAGTTTGAGGGGATTCTGCAGTACAAGATAGAAAAGAAATATGGACTTTCAGTCAGAAACATTGGCTGACTTTCTCCTCAGTCACTTTGTTTCTCCTAAGTATCTGGATGCTATGCTCTGTCTCTGACTTTCCAGGGCATCATCTGTAAAATCGGAATAATAATGATACTTGTGCACCTGTATTGAAGTAATGCGTGTGAAATTATTTAGTGATTGTTAGATCTATCAAAATATTAAATAAAATTGCTGGTCATGATACTATTGTTGGTACCAACATGTTGTTCATTTAGATATATGTCAGAAACAATGAGGTTGACAGAATCAGAACATTTTTAGGCTCGTCAGGGAGTTTTTAAACATCAGTATTTACAAAAATAAAGCTATGTAAGTAAAGAGCAGCAAGGGATATTTGAGTGCTTGGTTGTATTGTCTCTACTGCCCACTGTGGTACGCTATGAAAGTGTGTCCCCACTTTCTATGTCTCCTTCATTTATTCTTGGTTCCCCTAAAGAGTGGAGCACATGGGACATTTTAGGGCTGACACCATATGATAGATCCAATCAACTCCTGCTGCTTATTAGAAGATACATACAGCTAGAATATTACATCCCCACTAGCTTGTCCCAGAGACACAAAAGTGCTTTGTCTATACACTTTCTCGTAAGTTTTAAAAATCTATAAAGATGAAAAAATCTATTAAAAATTTCCCCCTGGGGTGCCTGGGTGGCACAGCGGTTAAGCGTCTGCCTTCAGCTCAGGGCGTGATCCCGGCGTTATGGGATCGAGCCCCACATCAGGCTCCTCCGCTATGAGCCTGCTTCTTCCTCTCCCACTCCCCCTGCTTGTGTTCCCTCTCTCACTGGCTGTCTCTATCTCTGTCGAATAAATAAATAAAATCTTAAAAAAAAAATTTCCCCCTGAACAATTATATGAAGAACATGAAATTCTAGGCAGAAAGTCATTATAAAAATCTATAAATAAATTAAAAAAAGTTCTGTTCTCCAATAAGCTTAGCAAAATTTTTCTGAAGACTAGAAAAAATTAGGATTCTCCTGCTTAATTGACAGTCTGACATTTATTGAAGATTTCTCAAAATGGTTAACTCATATGTTCTGGCAAATTCAAGAAACTGATAAGAGTTTTGTCCAGGAAGTACAGTTTGTCCTGTTTAGCTTTTTAAAGGTAAATTTTGAAGGCTCCCTAGGTATTTTTAATCAGTTTTCTAAGCTTAGTGTTATCTGAAGTTGTAATGAAAGCTCTCCCAAATGCATGGAAGGGCAGAGTAATAAATAAATGGTTTTTTTTTTTTCTAATTACTTTTATAGCAGTATAGGTAAGAGCTGAAATGAAAGAAGCTTTTAGTTTCAAAATAATTTAAGAACTCTAAGGTATAGATTGATAACTGGTGACATCTTTTGCACTGTAGAGGCAGCCCATACATTATTATATGATACATTACTGAAAAATATATTTGAGGGGCATGTGGGTGGCTCAGTCGGTTAAATGTCTGCCTTCAGCTCAGGTCATGATCTCAGGGTCCTGGGATTGAGCCCCTATCAGGCTCCCTGCTCAGCAGGGAGTCTGCTTCTGCTCCTTCTGCCCCTCCCCCCTGCTCATTCTCTCTCTTTCTCTCTCTCTCTCTCCCCTCTCTCTCAAATAAATAAATCCAGTGTTGGAAAAACAAATGAAATACTTGATTTTTTTTTTTTTTTTTGAGTGGAGTAGATGTGGTGTTCCCCTTCTGGAAAGCTAAAAATTCATGCTATATTGTTAAATACCATCCCTGCAGGCATTCCAGTGGGTGGGTGTGAAGCTTTGTGTGCACATGGGGAAGCAACTGTAGGACAGAACTAGCCAGCTACCTCCTGGGAACCAGAGACATCAAACCATGAGACTCCGTCTCACACGACTCCTCCCTCTGTCTGGTCTCTCCCCCAGAGCCTTGATCTGAATGTTGAGTGGCTTCAGTCTTTGAATTACCTAGACTTGGTGCCTGTAGTGTTCTGGAGCATGGTAAAAATGGAAGAAAGTTGGGCACGTGTCCCACACTCGCATGTGGGGCCACCGGGCTGAGGAGACGCCCCACCTGCCGGCACAGGAGCACTGCCAGTTGCCTTCTCTTCTTATTGCTACTCTCATAGCCTGGAGTTGAGTTAACAGTGAGGGGGAAGAAGGGGTTTGGAGAGGAAGGGAAGATAAGTGGGGTAAGAGGACACTCTCATGTCCTGATAACTTGGGGTATCCTAGAGTCCTACAAATCTGCATAGGACCCCTCAGCCTAGAAGAGAAATGAAGGATAGAAGAGACTGTGGACACGCTGCTGTGAACATGGTCAGAGAGCGTTCTAATTTTTTGGCTTTGCTGGTGCTGCTGCAAATAATAGTCTACAAATGCCGCAGCCACATCCTGAAGGCTGACCTCCCGTCCCTTGCCCAAATCTCCGTGGGTTTCCCTAAATCACTCTCAGTCAACGCTAGTGTGAAATTCTGAATTTGGCCCATGAAAGGTGGTTTAGGGCATGGATTTATAATACACAAAAAAATGTCTATTTTGTAAATGTCAAGAACCACCTTTGTGTTACGAGTTTATAAAGAAACTACAGTAAACCGTAATTCCCTGGTCACAATAGCTCCTAGCCAAGTCAAATCAACAGTAAGTCCAGCTGTAGTGGGCCTGGTTGGTGCTCATAGAAATTCCAAGACTACGATTTATATTTGTTGAAATCTTGCTCCAAATGAAGAATTATTTAAAGAAATGACCAGATAAAAAGAATCTTTGTAACTGTATGCAATATTCTCAGTTGTTTTTCTGTGTGTTTTCAACAACCACAAATGGTATTCACAAATCCCCAGTGTTTCCAACTTTGTATCTCTTGTATATGTAGCACTATAGAATGAGGAAAATATAGTATGGCCAAAGCTGGTCCTGCTAAGGGGCTGCAGTTGCAAACACAATGACAGTTACTCAATTAGTAGTAACTCATCTCTAAACAATATCCTTGGGTTACCATGTGCTTGCACAAATTTAGAATTATAGCCTCATAACCAACCCTCACAGGTAATTCTGAAGGAAAAGTGCCAAAGTCAAATACTCATTCTGGAAAATGTTGGTTTCTTTTCTTTCAAAATTTTATTTCTAACCAATAATATTATTTTTACAAAAATCAAGAAAAAGTACTACAATTCTTAAAGAAAATATTTTTTTGTCACTTGGGGAAAGTAAATTATCATAATAGCACATGTAACATAATCTACCCTGCTCTCTCTCTCTCTACATATATATATGTATATATGATCTAAATATGCTCTCTCTCTACATATATGTATATATATATTTATTATATATAATATATATTTATTATATATATTATATATATATATACATATATGTAGAGAGAGAGCATATTTAGATCACAGCTCTCCTACTGATTTTAGTCTGCCATAATTTATACTAATTGACTTTATTGAGGCTCTTTTTATTATGAGAAGAAATGTTGGAGCACCATTGGGTTTTGGAAACATTCTCTGTTATAATGTAATAGTTTGCTATAGATGGAAATCCAAAATTTCCCCCATGGTATGTTGCTGGTGTGAATGGTCATTGACTCATATCCAAATCAAGTTGCAATACTGTTTAGAAAGACCATGTGAGTATAAGACCAACTAAAGGTACTATTTTTATTCATTTTGTTTTACCACAGTGATATAGAGTTCTCAAGACAATGGAACCATTCAGAAAGGTCTTTTACTGGCATTTTTAGAGACTTTTGAAAAATCCTGTTTTATGAAGACTTTTTTTTTTTTTTTACAAAAGTAAAACAATAAGAGCAAACTTTATTTTTATGGGAGCAACAATAACAAAGACTCTAAACATTGTTTAGATAGCCTTATGATAGTCTATCTACAAGTAATCCTTATTTCTTTATCTAGTCATTTTCTCTGCTTCAAGTTCATTAACATTGTTGCCACCCCTGGTTATAGTTATTGCTAAATGCAACCCACAGGCCAGCTGGTGCTGAAAGTGAAGACCTCTTATTGTAAAATGTTTAATTACCTCTTTCAGCCTGGAAAAGTATGGGCAAAAGATAGTGAGCTTTAGCTTAGGAACAATTGAACAAAGTTCTATTTAGTCTGATGCTTTCCCTCAATTGTAAAATTGATCCTCTTAATCAATACGGTAGAGAGAAAAAGAGGTAATCTCACAGAGAAGTGGGGTGGAAAATGATACGATTCGATGAGGCTTGACAGTAGCACCATGATTTTGAAGTGACAGAGATTCTAAGAAGAGCTCTGTCCATGGCCACTTGTAAATACAAATAAGATAAGCAAACACAGTATAAATGATTTTCTATTTTGGTTTAGTCACATCATTGGTTCTATTATCTTGATAATCAAGAGGTATCTAATCAAGCATTTACCTGGTAGAAAGAATTGTGTAAGAGATGGCAAGGTACAGAATCGCCTGTGTCAGTCTACTCATCAAAGTTCAATTAAAACATAGTGCATGTGCACATTAGAGGTGGCCTCTGAGTGCAAAACATTCAAAATGAAACACTCAGAGCCATCGCCGTGATGGCTGTTACCCAGCCTGGGCGGTGGTCCTTCCTGCACCTAGAGGAGTATGAAGTCCCTTCCTCCTTGGGGTTCAGATAGATACTGTTATGTTTCCAAATCGTTATCTCCTGACTGAAGCCACAATTCAAGATGGAACGAAGACATTTTTTTTAAGATTTTATTTATTTGCCAGAGACAGAGTGAGACAGAGAGAGAGAAAGAGCATACAAGCAGGGGGAGCAGCAGGCAAAGGGGGAAGCAGATTCCCCACTGAGCAGGGAGCCCGATGCAGGGCTCGATCCCAGGACCCTGGGGTCATGACCTGAGCCGAATGCAGGCACTTAACCAACTGAGCCACCCAGGCCCCCGGCATGAAGAAATTTTTAGAACAAAAGGTCTCTATGACCATGTGTGGAGTTTGGAAGGAGGCGCCAGACTCAGGATCCGGGCCTGAATGGTGGGCAGGAAGGGCGTGGGGAGGACAATCGGGGAGGAATGGCAGTGGTTTCCAGGGCAGCAAGCTGAATACACTTGGCCACAACCCCCTCAGCCCCTTAGATACCCTGAGCTTATGGCAAATTGAAAAGCACTAGATGGACAAGGACAGTTTCTGGTAGTGGGGATGATAGACTTGTTGATGGCTGGACACTAAAACAGGAACGTGTTTCCTTACTGGTTTGAGATAAAGCTGAGAAGAGGACTTTCATAGACAAGAAAACTACTGAGAGAGGTGGCAAGTCCCCAGAGTCAACAGAAACATACAGGGTTCCCACAGTGCTGACCTCAGAAAGAATGAGCAGCCCTGAAGGGAGACGAGGGAGACACAGCTACAGTGGGGGACCATTGTGCTGACTCTGACTCTGGTTTGGTTTATGCATGGTACCTTCTCCACAAACCCCACTTTTCTGAGAGGATCTAAAAAGACAAAGTGGGAAGGGTGAGTGTCTGGGATATGAGGACTACTAATTCGGGGATGTAGGAATCTAATCTTCTCTATTACACCTTCAAATCAATATTGTTTAAACACTGCTTCTTGACCTGTTCCTGGCCCCTTGCTTTATCTTTTGTCTGCCTCTGCAATTTCTTCTAATCTGGATGCTGAATACACTCCCTTTCGTGTTGTCATTGGCTTTCTGGAGTTGTCCTCAATTTTTATATTACATCTGACCCATCCCAGACCCTGGAACCCTATTCCAGAATTCAAGTGAGGTTTGTCCTTTCTTTAGGTGAGTGGGTTTGCCAAAATAATAAGAATTGAGATTTAAAATCAGCAGTAATGCTCAAGTAAGTCTAGGAAGGAAGTTTAGGGCAGATGGCTAGTTTTTAATGGACAAGGCAAGATCAATCATGTATAGCCATATCCCTGAAAGAAAATCCAATTGTCGTGGTTTTGGTGAATGTCTTAGAAATGCCCAAGCCCAAAAAGCAATGACAAAGGTTTTTTTTCTGGTAAATTTTTGTCCTCATCTAGTTCTGTGTTCAAAGGATCACCATTTTAATGGATCATAATCCAGATGGAAGGCTGGATTCAGGAGAGTGGGAAGAGATGAGTAGGGTCCTGTGAGAGATGATCATGGTGCAGAAGCAAAGATATTGATCTCATTTTGTAGAATCACATTTCTTAGGGTGTCAGGTACTTTCCGGGCAGAGCTACAGGTCCTAGCACAGGTGATAGTGGTAATACCACAGCTTATGCACTGGGATCCTCGCTCAGTCATATCGAGCAATCCACTAAGGAAGACATTGCAAGAGAAAGAAATGCCTTTAGTTTACGGAATCCAAAAATCACAAGACACTAGCTTCTTAGCATCTAATATACAGAGAACCAGATGTACCAACCAGATACTCTGGGACCCTAGGGACATCCTCAGATTGCAGCCCAGATCCTCCCTGGCCTCTTACGGTACCCCTGGCTTCTCTACACAAGTGTTAACTTGCAGGTACCTGTGTCTTCTGGTCTCCATAGTGCGATGAGGCGAAACTATTAGAACCCAGGAGACTTGGCCTCTACTTTGAACTTATCTACTGACTAGTAGAAAACCCAAGTAAGTCACTTTTCCTTTCTGGACCTCCGTTTTCTCTAGAAGTCAAGTCTAGATAATTTTTTCTATTTCTTTTAATACTGTGGATCATTGTGGGTTTTTGAACAAATTTTGCTCAGTCCCATTTTGTACCTCTACAATGATGCCTCTCACTTAAGGCCTTCCTGTGTCTCAACTGATATCCACCAAATTCTGTTTGACTGATTTTCCTCTTTGAATCAGCACTGACCTGGCCCATTCCTGGTTCATCTAAAACAGAGCGATGTAGAATGAAGAGCACTTATTTTATTCACTTATCTCCTTTTTGAAAATTCAGTTTTGAACTGCAAATGCAGCAAACAGTTTGTTGAGGACAGGTCAGATTGCTTTTTAATAAAACAGAAAGATACCTCATAACATAGGCGATTCCATTTTCTTGCAAGGTTTAGTGATCTGTGCACTTAAAGTCATCACAAAGGAACTTTGTGGAAAAAGAAAATACTTGGGAATGAACATTGTCGTCTTAGCCGTCATACTTAAATCTAACGAGATGGTACTTCTATTTCTTCTTTTTCTTTTGTGCAACTGATTTTATGTATTTGATTAGAGGAAATATTTTGTAGCATTTGAAAACCTTTTGATGGTTCCCACAATATACTCTAAATTCATGTAACAAATTTCGATTTTGAAAACTGCTTCTAAGCAATTCACTTAACCTCATTGCACCTCCTTTTCCTCATCTATAAATTGAAGAGGTTGAAACAGCTAATCTCAAAGGAACCTTCCAGTCCAAAAATGTTATGATTCAATGTTTTCCTCACTTATTGTACACAGTGAGAACAACTCTTCTAACGGCCAAGCACAATAGAAAGCCTAATGATAATGGCTTCGACAGGGGTCTAATTAGGGCTTTTAGATATAAATTCAATTTATGCTAAGGTCTTTCTCATGAGTCTTAGTTGGATGGTGGCTTTAAGGAATATTACTAAGCTTGGGTGAATTCCAAAGCATCTTTATTTCATGGCTCCAGTATTTTTGCTTTACGATAGAGTCATACCAATTTGTTATTATAAGTTCATAGTATAGAAAGACTCTGGCAATGAGGAATTTTTTAAAAGGGAGAATGATGAATATATTTTGCATGAGGTTACATAATTTTAGAGCCAGAAGGGATCCTGGAAAATTTATGCAGACTTACTGGTACAGGAACGATGCTAAAAATAAGGCAATATAAGGACCTGATTCATTAATTGGAAGATTTTATATGAAGAATTTCTGGCAGGAAGAAATACTTGGGGTTTAAATAATAAAACTGAATCTGTTTCCAAGACAAAAGAGTTGTTCCCATTATTCTTGCTAGATATCATGTAGAGAAATAAGCAGCAAAACAGAAAGCAATTTGAAAATTGTATAGATTACTATTTTATAAATTATATTCTGTCAACCTAGATCTGCAAAAACCTGTTGCTCAAAAATGGGCATTGTTTCAAATAAATTTGAGAAACACTGGCTTCAACAAAATTGTCATATTTTACATAGCAAATTTTTAGGAACCTTAATATTCTAGTATACAAGAGATGCTCTTGAGAGGAATAAAGCACACGGTTTTTAAAATAAACTTATTGACCAGGGAAACTTTAAGAAATTTGATCAGATGAAAATATCATTTAGTAATTATAAAGAAAGAATGTTAACATGCATTTTTAAATTCTGGTCTATGTTATCTTATAAAACTTTCAGTTAAAAAATATTTGTGGTTTGAGTTGCTTGTGCAAGTGTGTGTGTGTGTGTGTGTGTGTGTGTGTGTTTATGTATTGACAGTCATTTGGGGAAATATTTAAAAGAACTTTGGTGATGATGCTGTTAGCCTTTGATGTTCTGGTCTGTCTCTGTAGGTCCATTTTTAAATTTTTTTAAAAGAATTTATTTATTTGACAGAGAGAGAGAGGGAGGGAAAACACAAGCAGGGGGAGTGGCAGATTCCCCACTGAGCAAAGTGCCTGATGAAGGGCTGGGTCCCAGGACCCCTTGGGATCATGACCTGAGCTTAATGCAGCCGCTTAACCCACTGAGCCACCCAGGTGCCCCTATAGGTCCATTTTTTACCTGTCTCACTATCTAAAACTGAATGTGACTACCACCTAAATTCTTTATCCATGGCCCATGTTCTCCATTCCACTCTCACAATGTCTGAGACCTAGGACTGCTTCTTCTTTAGCATGCCTCATCTCAGCAAACACAAAGTATCTTACTCTACATGTCAGAAAATTGGGGACCATTCTTCTCACTGATTATCGACAAGTAATTACTACATCCTGCTGATTTTACCTTCTAAGCATCCCTTGAATCCACCCTTTTCTTTCCATCTCTGCTGCCAACAAGCATAGGTTAAGTTACTGACCTTTGTATGCACTGTTGTAAGAGTCTCCTAATTATCTCTCCAAGTGTACTTTTCCAAGTTATTTCACTCATCATCACATCAGATATTAAAAACAAAAATGCTATCATACCCCTTCATCACTCAGTATCCTCTCATAGCTTTTTCCTTAAAGTAAAATAGCATAATCCTTAATATGGCCTGCAAGGTCTTAAAGAATGTTTATAGCACTCTAGACTTTTCAGGTGTCAAATTCCCTATTTTTTAAATCATTTTTATTGAGATATAATTAACACACAGTAAAATGCAACCATTTTAAAGGGACATTTTGCTAAATTTTGACAAATTTATGTATCTATCTAATGAAGATACAGATGATTTTCTATCACCCTTGAAAGTTCCTGTGAGCGCCATCCCAGGCAACCTTAAACACCACCTTACTCCTTTTGGTTTCCATGATTCAAAGTGTTTTTCAGTTCAGTGGAAGATTCCTTGACCTATTTACGAAGATGCAGGATGTTCCCCAATGTTATTTCCTCTGCCTGAGACATTCCTCCCCACCTACAACCCCAAACGCATGCCACGGTGCCTACCAACTCTTATTTACCCATCCAGTTTTAAAGATTTATTTACTTAATTTAGAGAGAGAGAGAGAGAGAGCAGGGGGAAGGGTAGAAGGAGAGGAACCCAAGCAGACTCCATGCTAAGCGGGGAGCCCAACGTGGGGCTCCATCTCATAATCCTGAGATCTGAGATCATGACCTGAACTGAAATCAAGAGTCTGATACTCAACCGACTGAGCCACCCAGGCGCCCACCCATCCATTTTCAGTTTAAACACCATTTCTTTAATCATTTAAAAGTGTGTCTAGCCAGGTAGCTACTCATTAAATATTAGTTATTTTAATGAGCAGTAAGTTCGTTTGAAGAATAGGATTTTTTGGTAAAAAATCATAGAAAAAGGGATAAGAGCTCTGGCCTGTTTTTTAAAGAATAATCAATTCAGCACAAGACAGTTTTGAAGAAGATGTTCATTCTAACCATTTCCTGAAACCACGGAAAGAGCTATAGTTGGTTTTTGTTTTTAGTCAAGAATTTCCCAAGATGTTATCAAAGGTGGGATTTAGGAAAAATAGAGAATTAGATTATCTGACAGATAAAATATTTTGTAGTTGTAGGAGGGCCCTGTGTTCCCACTATTGCCCCACAAAATAAGTCTGTCTTTACTCAGCTGCTAAACTATTGTGAGGATAGAAGAGAAAGAGGAGGTAATTATTTTGCTGGGGCTTATCCATTATCTTTTATCACCTATCTATTATTGAGATTAGATGTCTTTCTTTTTTCTTTTCTTTTTTTTTAAGGTCTCTGATGTCACTGTGAGTGTTAGGTCAGCCACACCCAAGTACTGAATCCACTCTGCCAAAGCCACATTGACCTACACCTCTTCTCTAAATAAAGATCAGTCATTTCAGGAATGCTTCCTTGGTGAGACATCCTTTCTGGTGGTAAAGAATCCTAAAGCTCAAAGAAGACAATTGAAGCAGTAGCTAGTGAACCAGTTTGGTCCTGTTAAAGGGAAAGTAAAAAATAAAATTATTTAGCCAGAATTTGAGATTCAACTTTGCAATTGATCATTTAAATAATTTCCCTTTCTGAAGGAAACTTCCTAAGGAAGTTTCATGTAATAAAAATGGCTAAGCTCCCACAATTGCTTTTAACTCAGTAAAAATACAGGTCATGTGTTATTATAATGGCTTATGTGACTTATTCATGAGCTCCCCAAAGATCTTGCATATTCTGGAAACAGTCATTTGTTAAAATGCTAAAAGAGTTAAGATGTTTATTGTTTTATATAAAATCCTCTTTGAGATGGAGATAAAAGGTGTGTTAGTTATTTTTTTTTTAAAGATTTTATTTATTCATTTGACAGAGATAGAGACAGCCAGTGAGAGAAGGAACACAAGCAGGGGGAGTGGGAGAGGAAGAAGCAGGCTCTCAGCGGAGGAGCCTGACGTGTGGGGCTCGATCCCATAACGCCAGGATCACGCCCTGAGCTGAAGGCAGATGCTTAACCGCTGTGCCACCCAGGTGCCCCAGGTGTGTTAGTTATTTTAATCATAAGTTGTGCTATAATAATTTATTCTGAATTTGTTATAGCACAAATGATTTTAATAGTATCGTCAATTAAATCGCTGATTCTAACCATCTTAATTGATCTTACATCCTTAAATTTTTTTTTCACACATCTAAATGCATTTGTAAAGTATACATTTCAGTTGTTGAAAAAAGTTAGTTAAGCTGCTATTTCATCACTGAGTTATGATTTTATCATCTCTCGTGTGCCCACTGACATTTGGGCTCAGGGCTGCACTGGCATGTTTCAAGGGTGCTCTAATGCAGCTGGGGTGAGGGAGAGAGGAAAAAATACTACAGGTATGTCTGGAGCATTTCTTAGAGACCAAATCAGATTTGCTTACTAAAAAGGAAATTAGGCTGAGGCTTGTGTTGCCAAAGGGCACTGGGGAATTCAGATTATATAATTAAAGTGTTGATGCTGATCAAATTAACAGAGCACCAAGTGATCTATCATAGGAATGAAAAGTTATATTTTTAGAAAGGCTTGTCAAATTGAATGATGCATAACAGGTTTTCTCTGAAGTAGTGTGTTGGACATGGAACATCGAAGTCAGTTATACATTATTTTATATGTAAATATAATTTCCTTCTGGAAATTCTAGCAGCAACTGCAAACTCTGATTTGTCTAAAAAAATAATATGTATCAGTTGATTGATTATAGAACTGTAGAAAGATAAGTAGAAAAATGCAAAGACCTTGTCTAGATCACTTACTGTTCTTTTGCAGGTGAATTTACAGCCATAGCCCTTACTAGATTATTTTTAATGCTATTTTAATAGAAATTTCCCCCATTATAAAAATAGTCAAGTTAGGGGTGCCTGGCTGGCTCAGTTGGTGGTGCATGTGACTCTTGATCTTGGGGTTCTGGGTTCAGACCCCACGTTGGTGGTGGAGCCTACTTAAAAAAAAAATCAAGTTAAAATTTCAGATAATACACACCAATTTTCTGTCACTAAAGATTTGTCTATTCTGGAAGTTTCTCTTTATATCCTCAATTGGTCTCATACAATGTATTTTGAAATGTCTGCATTGTACTCTATGGTTGTAATGCTTCAATATTTAAGCAATCAGTGATTATTAAATATTTTGGTTATATACAGATTTTTACACTATAAGTGATACAGTTGATTAACATCCTAATGAATTTCTGTTCATGTCTGAAAGATAAATTTTAAGAAATTAAGTTGTTTGAAGCGTAGGCACATTTTTAAAGCTTTTGTCACATTTTGCCAAAACAAATTTGAAAGGTGTTTCTAATTTTGAGCCTTTACCAAAAACTGGAATTAGAGATTTAGAAAAATAGTATCCTGTTTGACAGGTGCCTCTAACACTTTGCATAATAGGGATTTTAAATTTTTCTTTTCCACATTTATTGGATATTTGTATTTTTCTTATGATAGTCTTCTCTTAACATATTTTCCTTAGGAATAGATCTGGTAGCCAGAATGAAGAAGCAGTACTGCTCTATAACTGGTCAAACCATTTCTTTTCCTTTAAAAATATATACATATATCATAATAAGAACACTTACCATGAGATTACCCTCTTAACAAATTTTTAAGTGTACAACCATAAACTCTGAGGAATTAAAGCTGGACTGTCAGTTTGAAAATGTATCAGTATTATTAGTATAGTGAGACTGGGCCGATTCAAATGATTTAGTGCTAATGTCTGATTATTTTTTTAACCTGATGTGAATTTATACTCAAGAAACACAAATTTGCAAATTTAAAATTCCTATCCTCTTTCAATGTTTCCTTTCTGCTTTCTTTTGCTCTCCTATCTTCCTCTTTTTTAAAAAGAGGAATCTTACCTCTGTCATTTACAATCCATGGATTCTGAGGAAATTACTTAACCTTTCCGATCCTTTTCTCCTAATCAATAAAATGGATTGGAAACAGCTTGTCTTTTAAGGTGGTAGTGGAGATTAACTGAGGTATTTCCGTTCAATTATTAAACAAGTGATGGGGCACCTGGGTGGCTCAGTCAGTTAAGTGTCTGCCTTCGGCCCAGGTTATGATCCCAGATTGCTGGGATCAGATCCAGTCCTGCACGGGCTCCCTGCTTGGCGGGGAGCCTGCTTCTCCCTTTCCTTCTGCCTGCTGCTCTGCCTGCTTGTGTTCCGTCATATAAATAAACAAAATCTTGAAAAGAAAAGAAAAAAGTTAAGTGATTACTTGTGCCTGGCCTGTTGCTAGGGTATTACAATATTAAGAAGGTAGGAACTCAGCACCTAAGAAATTTTAGGACCAATAAAAGATATGGAATTTAGAATCCAAGGGTTTGAAAAAGACTGGTTCTAGGAAGGCGTTATAGTTTTGTTGTGGGGTCATTGAGTGCAAGGGCAAGAAAGAATTAAGATTTCTTGAGATGTTGTATGGTGCAACTTAGTAAGTTTATTTAGGTAGCGCGGGGATAGGACCCCTGGGCAGAAAGAGCTGTATTTTTGCTGTGGGAAGCTGGCGGTTATATGCTTAGTGCTGAAGGGGGAGGGGACGTGCAGGGAGTATTAGACCATAAATGTTTTCTTTGAGTTTCTCCTTGTAAAACTACTTTCGCAAGATTTCTCTGGTGCTTCTTGTTCAGTTCGATATTAACTATCGGTGAGATATACAGGCAGTCCTGAGACCCTTTAAGAAGGTAGCAACCAGCACACATTTGATCCTTATCGAAACTACGCAGGCTATAGGTCAGCCTTCTGGGCTAAAGGTGAACATGTTTCGGCTTCTAACCGCTCATCAGTTTCAATTTCATTATTTCCGCTAATAATATAATGGGAAAAAATCCATTGTCATCCTATTCGAATGTTTGTTTCACTGTTAGATTAATGGAAAGCCTTAATTCTATTGACCTAGTATGAGAAGGCCAAGGTCCTCAAACTGTCTGTGCTATTTGTAAAACAAAACCAAAAAGAAAAAAAGCTTGAGAATAATTGATTCTGTATTTGTGAAACAGCACTAGGGTGTAAATTGAGAACTAGAGATTTGAGGTGATTTCCTTAGGGTTTTAATGACAAGAACAGGGCTAGATCCAAGTTCCTAGTTGTTTTATGTACTATTAGATATTTCGACATGTAAACCAAAGTCACTGATTTTTTTTTCTCAGAAACACTATTAAGAAAGTGAAATCAGAATCTTTTCAGGTAAATAATACAATTTTTATAAAATTTACAGAGAAAGCATTCTCCTTCAGAATGGGGCTGGTTTTTAGCATCTATTTAGTTTTAAATACAAAGCAGTCAATTCTAGCCACTCTGAAGTATAGGTTCAATGGGAGGCTATAATCAGAAATAATTTGAACTCTCTAAATTAAAGATACCTTGAGAGTAAGTGGTAATTCTGTGTGAAAAAAATATATTTCTAAGAAAAGAAATGTGTACAAAAATCTCTTTATAAATGCTATTAATTTAACCAAATGTAATCATAATAATATAAAAATGATGGAGGAATATAGGCTATATTATGAATTATTTTTGAGTTGTGACTATCACAGCTATTATACCTGATCATTTAGCTAAAGATGAAAACTATATTCAGATGATAAACCAAACGCACACTTTACTTGATGTTTCAGAATCCTAATATTTCTACATAAGGAAAATGAACTAGCTCTTTTAATTAAGAGACAAGTAATTCTAATAATCTTAAGAATGTAGAATTGAGAAGATGCATGACAGTGGAGTTAAAATAATAGAAAGTTCTTAAAGAAAATCATAATCCCCTTAGTGACATTTACTTTGTAATGGTTGATAGATTCTGGTGATTGTGGCTGTAGTATTATGGGCTTTCATATTTGTCAAAACTTATTGAACTGTACATTTAAAATGTATGCATTTTATTGTTTTTGTTATAACTTAAGTAGATTTACACGTTAGTTTAAGTTGAAATTTGCCGTGATATTGATGTCAAATGCTCTGTTTACCAAATACTTTATTGTTCCTCATTCAGTCTCCTAGCTCCTGATACTTGGGTTACTAAAAATACAGCCTTTGGGAAATAAATACAAATAATAAATTCTTCACAAAGGGGATGATGCAATACTCGCAATATATCTTAGAACACTATATGATAACGTTTTGGTGTCTGTGGAAGGCACCAGCTCTCCACAGAATTCAGCAGCAGCGATTTACATAAGGCGTTGCCCAGAGAGCCGCCCGTACAACGCTGCCCTGGGTTCCTGTCATCGCTTAAAAGGAAACTTTCATAATGTCCCCCTTGATGTTCTGCAAGTGAAGGAGGATGTCCTCAAATTCTTTGCAGTGGGAATTCACTTAGTTGGCACACAACCACGACTTTCAAAATGGAGCTGCATCTACGCGGGGGAAAAACGAGGACGCGCATGCGTGCTGAATCTGAGGAGAATCTGGGAGGAGCTTCTGCTGGTCGCTGGTGCCCTAGTTCTTTCGCAAACCTGGCCGAGATCCGTGTCCTGCTCTCTGGCAGTATGGCCCCACAAGCTCTCCTGGACTTTGCTCTTGCCGCTGGAGTCACTCCACTTGGAGGCCACTCGGCTCCTGGAACCTTCACTAACCAGATCCAGGCAGCCCTCGGGGAGCCTCGACTTGTGGTGTTTCTTGATCCCTGGGCTGACCGCCAGCCTCTCGCAGAGCTGGCTTCTGCTCACGGGCTGGCCACAGCTAGCTCTGTGTAACACGGACTCTCCTGCGCTGTGTAGACACTGCCTTCTGGCGCTACCACAAGGGAGCCACTCAGAGGATCTGATGTGGTGGGTGCTGGCGCAGGAGGTTGTCCCGCGGCGAGGCACCAAGTGAAGGCCAGTGAGCGGTCCCGGCTGATCTCTCCTGCAGAGATCCCGAAGAGACTGAAAAGGAAGCAGGCTGCCGCCGAAAAGGCTGTGACCAGGAAAGAATTTCAAGGTGAGTAGACTCTTCCTGCTCCCAAATTTGCTTCTGCTCAACCTGAGGTCACAGACTGGTGTGAAGGGGGACGGGGGTCCCCTGTGCTTATTCAGTCCCTCTCTTTGAAGACGGGTGCACCCCGCGCACCACGAAGCACTGGTCTGCAGCACCCACTGCTCAGGCCACTGAATGCGTAAGAGCAAGCCCTGCGTGGTTTTACACTATTCTTCCATAGGCTTTTGAGCAGGAAATGGAAACCAAGTTGACAGAAGATAAACAGTTAAGGGGGAAAAAAAAAAAAAGAAAAGAAAAGAAAGGATGCCCATGTAGAAGATAGCCCTGGACTCTTTTGGTAGTCTCACTCCTGAACAGAACTATAGTACTCATTTGTTCTAAACAACTGATTTTTATATTACTTTAAAATGGGAGGTGATGACAGAAGCAGCTACACCTTCGGACCCCCAGTACTCCCCTGTGCCCCTTTATGCTAAGAATTTGAGTTTTAATCCTTTTAATCCCAGTTACAAAAAAGGGAACTGGAACTTTACTTAGAGAAGATGTGATTCTATTCTAGGAGGGAGATAATTCAGAATGGACATAAAGCTTTCCATTATTACCAAAAAGCAAGAAAGCTTTTTAAAAATATCTGGGCTATTACTAAATGGATAAATAATCCAGCTGAAGGAGGCTGTTGCGGGCTAAGAGATGAAAATGTAAGCTCGAAATTGTAAGTAATTGAAATAATTTGAGTTTAGAAATGGCCGTGAGTTCAAAATGAAACTCAAAGAAAAAGTGCAAACAAAAGGTTCAGTGGGGTAGTTGTGATATGAAAAAAAAGGTAACTTTGAAATTAGATGACTGGACTTTTCGTTACTGATTTTAATAAGTAAAACAGAATGCATGTGTACGTGTTTTCTACATACACATATACCTGTGTTTCAGTGTTTAAGTGTAAGTGTATATAGAGGATTATTACTGATAAACAAGATGGCAACACATGCCTAAAAAAGGAAGCAACTATAAATACTTGGAGCTTGTGTCTTTCCTGCATATGGAGGCTATATTTGTATGTATCTGTGTGTAATCATAATCTATGTGACAGAGTGAACAGGACTTATTTTGAGTAAGACAGATATTTTTTGTAAAGGTAATAATTCTTCCGAAACATCTACAAGACATTAGCAGATGCCTAATTACCAAATAATTCCAGTGTATGATAACGAGATAGAAATTATGTGTGTTTGTTGATCAACTCTGGTGGTCCTACAAATTAACTGATTAATATCACCTTTTGAGAGAATTTAACCAGATGTTCCAAAGGGAAGAATTACTGGGTTGGATTTGAACCTTCATTTGCTGGAAGATAAAATGGCTAGACATTCTAATGATTTTAAGTTATAGAGCCCACAGAAATTTGTGATCATAATGAAAGACTTGTATAGGTAATTGTATAAGGATGATGACTTAGGTGGTACTCGCCACTTGAAAATTAAATAACACATCTTTTCTGGAAATGATGTGAAAAGATTGGACTTGTCCCATTATGCAGCAAATCAAATCATCTGAGTTATGCGAAGAATCACTTGGTTGGTAAGCCAGAACCAGCAAGGACATTTAAATCTGAAGTAGGGTTCTTTCTATTTTTAAGAGGAGATATTATTGTTGTTCTAGGAAGTTTCCACAAAAAATTTTTAGTTAAAATACTAACCCTTAAGAAGGTATAAGACTAGGAATAATAATATAATAACAATATGAGTGGATAAATACATAAACAAATAAAAAAATAAATTGCATATCAACACCTTACTGAACATTTGAGGGAGTCCCTCTGAATATTTCTAGGGCTGTTTCTTCGTGTGGTTCATGCTACTTTCCTATGAACTCTTAGCTACTTGGAATCTCAGATGCCTCAACTCAGGAAGTCCATCCACCCTGCCTCATTTCCTCTCTGTGTTCATGACCTGGACATTCGCTAGAGAATGAAATAGGGCATTTGTAGGGCTGGCTTCATTTGTTTCCCATCTTTCAGGGATGAGTGGTCTTTATTGGCTGATGTCCAGTGGTTTTGAAAACTTTTGATTCCTATATTTTGTCTATTGTGTTTTTTGTTGTTGTTGCTACTGTTGTTACGCCGGGGAAAATAAATCCTGCCCCTGTTGGTCCAGCTTGTCCAGAAGCAAGAGAGCATCAGTCTGTTTAATATTTTGTGGGACCAAACGAGAAGTACACAAACAGCATTTCTGCTGCATACTGAAATATGATGGTTTTAAGAAAAAACATTGTCCACTTGAGCTGAGAGCTGAACAGTCCCCTTCTTTTCATGAAACACAATTTTTACTTGAAAGATTAACTGACAGACAAACTATGTTTTTTTAAATACTTGGGCATTGGTAAATACTTACTTAAAAATGAAAGAAGTCATCTTGTTACTTCAAAGGAAATCAACTGATATTTGTTACCAATGATACAATTCAGGCTCTTAAGAGAAAATTCGAATTTTGGAAAACTTGTGACAGCTACTGTGAGCTTGAGAGCTTCCCAATCCTTACAAACTTTTCTGATAAAGACAGTAGTGATATCAACAAATATATTTTTACTTTGTTTAATAAAATATATTAATATTTGAAATAAATGCACAACTCAGTGAACCATTATTTTTCAAGTGATCAATAGTAGAAAAACATATAAGAGTAAAAGAACAAAGTGCAAAAGAGAGCATTTAATGTAACAGTAAAAGGTAACAGAGTTAATCAGTGTTCACTGATTTAGTTTCAGATTGCACATTGCAATGAAGCTTTAATAGACTACCAGAGTTTTGGTGTAGTATCAAGAATATCCAAAATTTTCTGAAAAGTCTATTAAAGTACTCTTCTTACTTCCAACTACATATCTGTGTGAGTCTGGATTTTCACATACTTCAAACAAAAGAGCATATTGCAACATGTTGAATTCAGAAGCAAACAGGAGAATCTCTGTCTTCTATGAAGCCAGGCACTAAAGAGATGTGCAGAAATGTGAAATAGCACCACTCTTCTCATTATTTCAGGGGGAGAAAATATAGCTCATTTCCTTCTAAAATATATTAATTACTTTAACATATAATGTAATTACTAACGTAAAATGTAATTACTGTCATTTTTAAATGAGTTACTGTTTTATTTTTTTCAGCTTTAATTTCTTACATGGTAAAAAGAAAATTCTTACATGGTAAATATTGACAAATATAACCAATGTAAAACAAAAGTTGTGTGAGATTCTCAGTAAAGGGATTCAGAGACCAGAAAGTTAGAGAATTACTTTTCTAATCATTGTGGTATTATGGGTATAGCCAACATTTTCAAGCACTTACCATATGCCTGGTGTTATCAAACTCTGTTAATATATTCTGTTAATATATTCTGTTAATATATTCTCAGTCATTGAATTATCACAATAGAATAATAAGGTAAATGTTATTATAACCTGCTTTTTATAGATAGAGAAAATGAGGCAAAATTTCCCCAAAGCCACACAGCTATTAAGTGGAAAAAGTCAGAATTTGGACATGGGCAATATGGTTGCATAGGCTGCATTCTGAAATACCATTCTGTGTTATGTTTGGTTTAAATCTTACAGTGGTTTTAATATTCAAAAAAATTCTATTAGAATTGTTTTAAATTAAATACCTATGGTGTTTTGTGAAGTTTGTAATCAGTTTTTAAATATCGGAGGTAATTTGTCCAATTCACAAGTTGGTATTTTTTCTTTAGTGAATATGTATTGAGGGATAGTTTTAGTTTAATGTTTAAGGAACATTGTTTGTTAGTGGAGTTTTAAGACTAATACATTGAATATCAAAGTCAAGGGAGTAGTGAGTGCTCTTCCCCATACACAAAAGCTGAAGTGCTGAGGATGAGCACCATCTGGATACCAAACATAATTGTAAAAATGAGGGCGAATCACATAAGAGCTTTGAGCTGTACTTGAATTGAGCATATACCAACCCTGTGATTTGTACATCTTTTTTTATTTGAGGATAATGATAGTACTTGACTGTGGCAGGAGGACTTACTAAAGACTCACAGACACTTTCGCTAGCAATTGCATGCAAGGGCCATTCTATTCATATTCTAACTTTCTGAATCCCTTAAGATGTATACGACTGGGGTATCTCTTGATTTAGACTCACTTATAAAACTGAGATACAGGAAATCAAATTAACAATATTTCCAATAAAGTACAAAATTATTTTTTATAAAGGGATTCATGAGCAAGTATTTTGAAGTAAAATATAATTATGTCAACAACTTAGTGTCAAATGGTAGAGCAAATCAAATGAAAAACGAAACACCAATCCACCCCACGTGTGTGTGTGTGTGTGTGTGTGTGTGTGTGTATGTAGAAAAATAGAAATATAGTAAAAATGGCCAAATGCTACCTTTGATGAATCTAGATGTAGACTGTATGGATATACCCATTCTTACAGTACTATCATTCCAATATACTTTTCAGTGTGCTTTTCTGAATATATAAAATTTTTCACAATAAAGTTGGCAGATAATAAAAAGGACCATATGAAAAATAGGATTAAAAACAAAGGCAAATGTAGATTTTGAATTTTGTTTGCTTGTATTAGCAATTTTCAGTTCTTAAATATGCAAGGCCAGACTGAGGCACATGGGAACTCCTTGTCAGAGTGATTTTTAATATTAATTTTATGTTTCTTTGGAAGGGAGTTTATAGTCATTTTCTCTAAATAAAAAGTTTATATTTACTTTTTAAGCTTGAAATAGATATTTGTTACCAATACTATTAAGTAGGTTAATAGACTTCAGTGTCTCTTGTTTTACATTTTTCAGCCACTCCTAACTTAGAGAGTCAATATGATATAACAGTAAGAGCAATATTTCAAATTTCCTTGGTTCTGACATTGTAGATCCTTGGGCAAATCATGTACACTCTTGTGTGCCTATTTCCTAATCTATAAAACTGAAATAATAATAGAAGCTAGCCTTTAAGAAATTGTGAGAACTCCTGAATTGACACATAAAAAATTCTTAAAAGGCTGCTGGCAGCATGGTAAGCCTTCAATACATATTAGCTATTTTTATTATAGTAACCAAATAGTGTTAGGCAGTCACTAATATAACTTACTTATGTAGAGCTAAAAGTCTTAGAACCAGACCTTACGTATCTTGAGTTCAATATTTCAGTTGAATGTAACTAGATCCAGCACCGTTTCAGTTCAAGTGTGCAGTTAACTGTGTCTTCCATCTTCAAGGTCTGATGGTTGGGTGATTTTAAATTTGTTGCAACTCTAACTCTCAACGTTCTTGTTAGCCTTAAAAAAAAAAAAGTTGGGGCTCCCGATGGCTTAGTCGGTTAAGCGTCTGACTTTGGTTCAGGTCATGATCTCAGGGTCCTGGGATCGAACCCCATATTGGGCTCCCTGCTCATTGTGGAGTCTGCTTCTCCATCTCCCTCTGCCCTTCCTCCCCACTCATGTTCTCTCTTGTTTACTCTGCTCTCTTTCTCTCTTTCTGTCTCTCAAATAAATAAAAAGCTTAAAAAAAATAAGTTGAACAGATAGATGAAATTAAGCATGGCTTATCTCTACCCTAATTTGGCAGAACTCTATTTTGTTTGCCTGTTAAGGACTTTTATAGAAAACCTTGAGTTCCTAGCAACTGATCAACTTTCTGATCAGTTTTAGTAAGAGGATCCTCCTTTATAATTGGCACCCTGAAAGGCTGCTGTGCTGGCCTACGCCTTAATGTCAGGTACTGTGCTAAGTGCTTTATTTGTGTTTTCTTATGTAATCTCTATAGTACACCTGTGAAGTTGGTTCTGTTATGCCTGATTTACTTAAGAGGAAAACTGTTGTTCTGAATGTTGAGTGGTATGTTCAAGGTCGTGTAGCTACTAAGTGGCAAATCAGAGGTTTGAACCACCTCATCCTTGAATGAGGGGCTGACTATATCATTTCCTGAAAGCAATGAGCATCTCTACCTTTCTTAGCTTCAAGGAAAAAATATTGAAATCATTAGTTCCATCAATAAGGCTGTTCACAATACTAGATTCAGAGCAGTTGGGTCATTGGTATGGTTCTGCAATAGCTCAGACAAGAGTATGGGGAAGAACAATCTTTGGAGTATTATAAAGTAGGATTGAATCCTTTACCCGCCACTCGAGCAGCTTAATCTGGGTCAGGTTCTTCAAGCCTTGCACACCTCATTTCTTCATCTGAAAGTAAAAACTAATATAATAATCTCCAATTTATAGGACAGTCAGGAGAATTGAATTATGCAATCTATACATAGCACACAACATATAATAAATGTTCAACATTTGTCATCTTACCCGTTACAGTGGAACTCTTTGGTTACTTAGGTCATAGCTGTTTTCCATTAAGAGAGAGGTTGCAAAGAAGCCATTTGTCCTCAAGATTTCTGAAAGTGCTCATCCCTTCATGTGTTGGCCCCTCCGTGGTGAATACCAAAGCATTTTAGGTGATCCTATAGAGAAGTATAATATGAATTGATATACACCTAGGAGATACACTTAAGAGAAAAATACTCCTATAGGCGAGTACTAAGTTCTGTCATAGAAGCGGCATCCCTGCAGTCCTCTGCAGACACCAGGTGTTTCTCAGCCCCATTTATGGCAAAGCTAGGCTCTGGTCCCAACCCCACAATCAGTTGTTCATCCAAAGTGTTTTCTTCCTATGATCATTGGCTTGATTGGCAGTTTATTTCTTCCTGTTGGCGAGTCTTCTGCTGAGTATTCCCCGTCTGGGTAAATATATTCTAAATGGAAATTTTCGTGGAGGAGTAATAATATGCAGTTTTGTTTATGCAACATTTATAAAATCATAATGCCTTGTATTGTGTTTCTTTTCAGAGCGTCACCAGATAATCTTATTAGTTTTGGAAATGTTAATCCTTTTTAGACATGCTCCTTAGAAATGGGAGAGTTAGTAATCATGTGTTGAAACTGATCAGATTCAGTAATCAGGATTCCTAAAATACTTAACTCGGTTCTATTTGATGAACATTAACTTATTTTCCATCAGATTAAATTATCTTCCTAGGGATAGTTTTAAACTGAAATGAGACTGAACCGAATAAATTAACTGAGAAGTCACTCGATTGGACACAGGGAGAACCAAGAATTTGAATTGTTACAATTTGTGTTTGGGGAGGTGGAGGGGAATGGTTTGTGGTATGATGAAAAGCTTTCTTAGTGAATTAGAAAACAGCTCAGAGAAGACATGAATCTATAAACAAGATTTATTGATTGAAATAAAATGCCTTGAGATTAAGATTCATGAATCCCAAGTGTGGAAGGGTTAGGCATCAAACTACATAAACAAAATAGTCATCGACTGCTAGGGAATAGAATATTTAATAGTGGATGATTATGCCATCTTAGTTAAAAAAATCACAGGATAAAACTGGAGATATCACAATACACTTGTCTATTACATATTATCTTTAACACACACTTAGATGTAAAATGATCATTAATATTCACTGTGTAGTAAAGCATTTGGCTTTGCCCAAAGAAAGATCTGGTCTTTGCCATAGTCTTCTGGAAGGTAATCTATTCCATACCTGATAGGAGTGTCTTTGTTTAAGGTACAAAGCTGACTATAATGGATCTTAGGATGGGGTCATCCACACTCAGTAGCTTTAGGGTGGGGGCTCACCCCACCAGAAAGACCAAGAGTGTGATGTAGCATGGGGTTTTGAGTCAAGTAGAATAAGTTGACCTAAAGACGGAGATCAACCATGTCAGCAATCAGTCAATCAATCAATCATGCCTACATAATGAAGCTCAATTGAAACTCTGGACACAGAAACTTGGGTAAGTTTTCTAATTTTGGCAATACTCTGTGCAAATTTTACCCATCAGTTCCAGGAGTGGACAATGGAAGCTTCATGTTTGGAATCCTAGACTCTGCCCCATGCATCTCTTGTTTGGGCTTATTTTACTTTGTATTCTTTCCCCATAATAAATAGCAACTACAGGTATAACAGCTTTCAGGAAGTTTTTGTGAATCCTTCTAGAAATGGAATGTGGTTTGGGGAACCCCCCTGAATTTGCAGTTGGTGTTAGAAGTAAGGGCGACCCTGGGGACCATTTCCTCGAATGTCACAGTTTGGCTAACTCTGGGTACTTTTAGTAAACATTATAAGCATTTTAAAATCCTGAATTGCCTTCTGAATTTCCTCAGCCTAACTTATAGTTAGTAAAAGTTTTACTGTTAATTTGGGTGTCTCCTATTTCTTAGGAAAAGATAATCAAACATTCAAGTAATATAGTCTTTATTGATTACCTACGATACATGTCTAGCTGAAATATGATTATTTTATTACTCCAGATATTTCATTGATAGGAATAGGTCATAGTTTCAGTCATGCGCTCCATTCAGATTAGACTATAAAATAGCAATAATTCACTTTTTCATTAAGTGACAAAATATAAATAGTTGGGCAGAATAGTCACATCCTATTCCAAATCCATCTCATTTTTATAAAAATTTTTACCATTTTTGGAAATTTTACTCCATCTGAATTTCCCTAAGCTTGTCTCGATGACCTGAGAATGGCAAGAGTAATTATTTTTTGTGTCCTCATCAATTGCACAAATGAACTGAACCAGTCAAGTAAGTTGGTTCCATTTGATTAGCTCCCACTCATTCCACTGCAGCTGTTGTCATTCGTGGGGAAGTGAGCTTACAGAAACCAGCTCTCCCATGAAGTGAAACACTGCCAACTCTGTTGGGGGAACATAAATTCTATGACAGTTATATCTCAAATCCATTACTAATAAAACCTTGCGCTGTGGGCCTCAGCCTACAGCAGATATTTATGAACAGGTCAGGAAATGAAAAGTAGAAATTGAAACACTGGGCCTTTAATTACAGCTGCACAAATGGTAGGGATAGAGTTACAGAATTGTTAAAAATCAATTAAGAAAGGTTGCCACTTGATCTCCCTGCACATGAGCTGCTTAATTAGGTAGTCTGTTTCTGAAATCAAATGTTTCTGGAAACAGACTTTCTAAAAACAGCATGGCATTTTTACTTAGAAAACATAGAGATTACTTGGACCCCATCATTTAAAAGAATATATATAAGAAATAATTGCACTGCATTGTTCTAATTATCTAGTCTCTAACCCAAACTTGTTGGGGGAACTCATCGGGTACCCTTTTAAAATGTAATAGAATTTTTGCAAGTTACTCCTACAAACTCCTGAGCACTTTATAATTTTTATTTTACATGCTCACTAACATAAAAAAACTTAAGGCTTTTATAATATAGAAAAAAACCCTTTCATTGAAATGTGCCCATACTCCTAAATTCTATAATCTTAAATTTTACGAAGAAATTAGGATTTTGAGTCTCCTTTTTATGAAATAATAATCTAGCATACGCTATAAAGTTTGCTGTGATTCTTCAATGGGCGGTTGTTTGAACAGACATTAGAGAAGGTTCTAAAGCAGAAAGAATCTTTGGGAAAGTAGTAAGAAACCTAGTCTATCACTGATGTCAGTGATACTGCTATGATTCCACCAACCCCTTAGTTGACATTGAAATCTAGCACTTAATATTTAGTATCTTATTTATTCCTCATATAATTATGAACAGTTTATTAATATTCTTATTTTACAGATGACAAAATTAAACCTCAGATGGTTTTAGTAACTTAAGCCAATAGGTCTATGGGGCATCAAAATGAAAAATCCAGTGAGTGCTGGAAAATGGTTTCTCTGGGACACCACCAGTGTGGGGCAGAGGGAGAGGAATGAGGAGAATAAATGAGGGAATGAATGAACAAATGAGGTCAATGTCAAACTCATTATCGGGTCATTTATCTGAATCACAATAAGCAATGATAAAGTTCTATTTTTTTAACTATTTTAGAAACACTTTTATATGAAAAGCATCCTACTGACCGTCATTTGTTCATTTAGGTTAAAAAAAAAGCAAAGAAACTGTTTAAAAATACAAGTTAACATCACAAGTTAATATCACATTTATAATTGCATCAACTAAAAAACTTAGTTTTTATGAAAACTTTCAAATATATGGGGAAAATATACATTGTAAAATGTTTCTCATACACATTACCTAGATTCAACAAATGCGGATGTTTTGCCACATTGACTTTCTTCATTTTTTTTAAAATAATTTTTTACTATGTTATGTTAATCACCATACAGTACATCCCAAGTTTTTGATGTAAAGTTCCATGATTCATTACTTGCATATAACACCCAGTGCACCATGCAATACGTGCCCTCCTTAATGCCCATCACCAACCTATCCCAATCCCCCACCCCCTCCCCTCTAAAGCTCTCAGTTTGTTTCCCAGAGTCCATAGTCTCTCATGGTTCATTCCCCCTTCTGTTTACCCTCCCTTCCTTCTTCCCTTTCTTCTCCTACCGATCTTCCTACTTCTTACGTTCCATAAATGAGTGAAACCATATGATAATTGTCTTTCTCTGCTTGATTTATTTCACTTAGCATTCTCTCTTCCAGTCCCGTCCATGTTGCTGCAAATGTTGTGAAATTGTTCTTTTTGATGGCTGAGTAATATTCCATGGCATATATGGACCACATCTTCTTAATCCAGTCATCTGTTGAAGGGCATCTCAACTCCTTCCACAATTTGGCTTTTGTGGACAATGCTGTTATGAACATTGGGGTGCATATGGCCCTTCTCTTCACTACGTCTGCATCTTTGGGGTAAATACCCAGTAGTGCAATGGCTGGATCATAGGGTAGCTCAATTTTTAACTTTTTAAGGGACCTCCACACTGTTTTCCAGAGTGGCTGTACCAACTTGCATTCCCACAAACAATGTAAGAGAGATCCCCTTTCTCCACATCTTCTCCAACACTTGTTGTTTCTTGCCTTGTCTGTTTTTGCCATTCTAACTGGCGTAAGGTGGTATCTTAGTGTGGTTTTGATTTGAATTTCCCTGATGGCTAATGATTTTGAACATTTTTTCATGTGTCTGTTAGTCATTTGTGTGTCTTCATTGGAAAAGTGTCTATTCATATCTTCTGCCCATTTTATGATTTGTTTATTTGTTTCTCGTGTATTGAGTTTGCGAAGTTCTTTGTAGAACTTGGATACCAGTCTTTTATCTGTAGCATCATTTGCAAATATCTTCTCCCATTCCATGGGCTCCCTCTCAGTTTTTTTGACTGTTTCCTTGGCTGCGCAGAAGCTTTTTATCTTGATGAAGTCCCACAAGTTCATTTTATCTTTTGTTTCTCTTGCCTTTGGAGATGTGTCATGAAAAAGGTTGCTGTGGCCGATATCAAAGTGGTTGCAGCCTATGTCCTCCTCTAGGATTTTGATGGATTCCTGTCTCACATCGAGGTCTTTCATCCATTTGGAGTTTATCTTTGTGTATGGTGTGAGAGAGTGGTCAAGTTTCATTCTTTTGCATGTAGCTGTCCAATTTTCCCAGCACCATTTATTGAAGAGACTGTCTTTTTCCCACCGGATGTTTTTTCCTGCTTTATCAAAGATTAGTTGCCCAAAGAGCCGAGGGTCCATTTCTGGGCTCTCTATTCTGTTCCATTGGTCTATGTGTCTGTTTTTGTGCCAGTACCATGCTGTCTTTGTGATCACAGCTTTGTAGTACAGCTCGAAATCCGGCATTGTGATGCCCCCAGCTTTGTTTTTCCTTTTCAACAGTTCCTTGGAGATTCGGGGTCTTTTCTGGTTCCATACAAATTTAAGGACTATTTGTTCCAGTTCTTTGAAAAATGTCCTCGGTATTTTGATCGGGATAGCATTGAAAGTGTAGATTGCTCTGGGTAGCATGGACATTTTAACTATGTTAATTCTTCCAATCCATGAGCATGGAATATTTTTCCATCTTTTTGTGTCTTCCTCAATGTCTTTCAAGAGTGATTTATAGTTTCTAGAATATAGGTCCTTTACGTCTCTGGTTAAGTTAATTCCAAGGTAACGTATGGTTTTTGGTGCTATTGTAAATGGGATGGATTCCCTGATTTCTCTTTCTTCGTTCTCGTTATTCGTGTACAGAAATGCAACTGATTTCTGAGCATTGATTTTGTATCCCGCCACATTACTGAATTGCTCTATAACTTCTAATAGTTTGGGAGTGGATTCTTTTGGGTTTTCCATATAGAGTATCATGTCATCTGCGAAGAGAGACATTTTGACTTCTTCTTTGCTGATTTGGATACCTTTTATCCCTTTTTGTTGTCTGATTGCTGTTGCAAGGACTTCTAGTACTATGTTGAATAATAGTGGCGAGAGTGGGCATCCTTGTCGTGTTCCTGATCTTAAGGAAAAGGCTTCCAGCTTTTCCCCACTGAGAATGATATTTGCTGTAGGCTTTTCATAGATGGTTTTTATGAGATTGAGGAATGTACCCTCTATCCCTACACTCTGAAGGGTTTTAATCAGGAAAGGATGCTGTATTTTGTCAAATGCCTTTTCTGCATCTATAGAGAGGATCATATGATTCTTGGCTTTTTTCTTGTCACTGATCGATTTGCGAATGTTGAACCACCCTTGCATCCCAGGGATGAATCCCACTTGGTCATGATGGATAATCCTTTTAATGTAGTGTTGGATCCTATTAGCTAGGATTTTGTTGAGAATTTTGGCGTTCATATTCATCAGGGGTATCGGTCTGTATATCTCCTTTTTGATGGGGTCTTTGCCTGGTTTGGGGATCAAGGTAATATTGTCCTCATTGAATGAGTTTGGTAGATTTCCTTCTGTTTCTATTTTTTTGAAATAGCTTTAAGAGAATAGGTATTATTTCTTCTTCGAATGTTTGGTAGAATTCCTCAGAGAATCCGTCAGGCCCTGGAGTTTTGTTTTTTGGAAGGTTTTTAATCGCTGCTTCAGTCTCTTCATAGTTATTTCATCTGTTTAAAAAATCAATTTCTTCCTGTTTCAGTCTTGGTAGTTTATAGGTTTCCAGGAAGGCCTCCATCTCTCCCAAGTTGCTTAATTTATTGGCATAAAGCTGTTGATAAAAGTTTCTAATAATCCTTCCTATTTCCTTGGTGTTGGTTGTGACTTCTCTCTTTTCATTCATAATTTTATTAATTTGGGTCCTTTCTCTGTTCTTTTGGATAAGTCTTGCCAGTGACTTATCTATTTTATTTATTCTTTCAAAGAACCAGCTTCTAGTTCTGTTGATCTGTTCTACTGTGCTCCCGGTTTCTAATTCATTGATCTCTGCTCTAATCTTGATCAACTGCTTTCTTATGCATGGATTAGGCCTGTTTTTCTGTTCAGCTCCAGTTTCTTGAGGTGAGAATATAAAAACTGCATTTTAGATTTTTCTATTCTTTTGAGTGAGGCTTGGATGGCTATGTATTTCCCCCTTAGGACTGCCTTTGCAGTGTCCCATAGGTTTTGGACCATTGTGTTTTCATTCTCGTTGGTCTCCATAAATTGTTTAAATTGATTTTTGATTTCCTGGTTTATCGAATCGTTCTTGAGCAGGATGGTTCTTAGTCTCCAAGTGTTTGAGTTTCTTTCAAATTTTTCCTTGTGATTGAGTTCCAATTTCAAAGCATTGTGGTCTGAGAATATGCGGGGAATAATTTCAGTCTTTTGGTATCGGTTGAGACCTGTTTTGTGACCCAGAACATGATCTATTCTGGAGAATGTTCCATGTGCATTAGAATAGAATGAGTATTCTTTTGTTCTGGGGTGTAGTGTTCTATATATATCTATGAGATCCAACTTGTCTAGTATGGCATTCAAAGCTCTTGTTTCTTTGTTGATTTTCTGCTTAGGTGATCTATCTATTGCTGATAGTGGAGTGTTGAGGTCCCCTACTATTAACGTATTTTTATCTATATGTCTCTTTATTCTGGTTAAGAGTTGGCTTGTGTATCTTGTTGCTCCCCTGTTGGGGGCATTGATATTTATAATTGTCATATCCACTTGTTGGATACATCCCTTAAGAATAATATAGTGCCCTTCTGTATCTCTAACTATAGTCTTTAGTTTAAAATCCAATCTGTCTGATATGAGAATTGCTACCCCAGCTTTCTTTTGAGGTCCATTGGCATGAATGATGGTATTCCATCCCTTTACTTTCAGTCTGGATATATCTTTAGGTTCAAAATGAGTCTCTTGTAGACAGCAAATGGATGGGTCATGTCTTTTTATCCAATCTGCAACCCTGTGGCGTTTTATGGGAGCATTTAGACCATTTAAATTGAGAGTGATTATTGAGAGATATGATTTTAATGATGCCATGTTGCCTGTAAAGTCTTTGTTTCTATAGATTGTAACTTTCTGTTCTGTATCACTCTTGGGTCCTATTTACTTTTATAAAACCCCCCCTTAATATCTCCTGTAAGACTGGTTTCTTGGTTACGAAATTGGTCAGTGACTGGCAATTCTGGAAAGTCTTTATCTCTCCATCAATTCTGAATGACAGCCTTGCTGGATAAAGGATCCTTGGATGCATGTTTTTCTCTGAAAGAGCTTTAAAAAATGCCCCCCCCCCCAACCCTTTCTCTCATTCCAGGTCTGTGTAGACAGGTCTGACGTAATCCTGATACCTTTGCCTTGGTACGTGATAAATTTCTTTGCCCTGGCCGCTTTCAATACTGTATCCTTGGATCTAATATTTGCGATATGCACTATGACGTGATGTGGCGTAGGTTTGTCGTGGTTGAGTTTGGGAGGGGTCCTCCCTGCCTCTTGGACACGAATGCTTGTTTCCTATGCTAGATTAGGGAAGTTTTCAGCCACAATTTGTTCAAATATCTCTTCTAGACCTCTGTTTTTCTCCACCCCCTCGGGGATGCCGATGATTCTGACATTGGAACGTTTCATTGAGTCAGTAATCTCCCGTAACCTACATTCTTGAGATTGGATTTTTTTGAGCCAAGTTT